>NC_135804.1:70549342-70803314 GCF_964213995.1 Mustelus asterias | reverse complement strand
CCCCCCCCCCCTCCACCCACCCTCTCTCCCCCCCCCCCCTCCACCCACCCTCTCTCCCCCCCCCCCTCCACCCACCCTCTCTCCCCCCCCCCCCCCACCCACCCTCTCTCCCCCCCCCCCTCCACCCACCCTCTCTCCCCCCCCCCCTCCACCCACCCTCTCTCCCCCCCCCCCCCTCCACCCACCCTCTCTCCCCCCCCCCCCCTCCACCCACCCTCTCTCCCCCCCCCCCTCCACCCACCCTCTCTCCCCCCCCCCACCCTCTCTCCCCCCCCCCACCCTCTCTCCCCCCCCCACCCTCTCTCCCCCCCCCCACCCTCTCTCCCCCCCCCCACCCTCTCTCCCCCCCCCCACCCTCTCTCCCCCCCCCCACCCTCTCTCCCCCCCCCCACCCTCTCTCCCCCCCCCCACCCTCTCTCCCCCCCCCACCCTCTCTCCCCCCCCCCCTCCACCCACCCTCTCTCCCCCCCCCCTCCACCCACCCTCTCTCCCCCCCCCCCTCCACCCACCCTCTCTCCCCCCCCCCACCCTCTCTCCCCCCCCCCACCCTCTCTCCCCCCCCCCCTCCACCCACCCTCTCTCCCCCCCCCCCTCCACCCACCCTCTCTCCCCCCCCCCCTCCACCCACCCTCTCTCCCCCCCCCCTCCACCCACCCTCTCTCCCCCCCCCGTCCACCCACCCTCTCTCCCCCCCCCGTCCACCCACCCTCTCTCCCCCCCCCTCTCTCCCCCCCCCCCTCTCCCCCCCCCCTCTCCCCCCCCCCTCCACCCACCCTCTCTCCCCCCCCCCCTCCACCCACCCTCTCTCCCCCCCCCCTCCACCCACCCTCTCTCCCCCCCCCCCTCCACCCACCCTCTCTCTCCCCCCCCCCCTCCACCCACCCTCTCTCTCCCCCCCCCCCTCCACCCACCCTCTCTCTCCCCCCCCCCTCCACCCACCCTCTCTCCCCCCCCCCTCCACCCACCCTCTCTCCCCCCCCCCTCCACCCACCCTCTCTCCCCCCCCCCTCCACCCACCCTCTCTTCTCCCCCCCCCCTCCACCCACCCTCTCTCCCCCCCTCCACCCCACGCTCCCTCTTCCTCACCGGTGCTGCGCCTCCACCGCCCCCATTCGGGTCGGCCCGCTCTATCATCCTCTCTGTCCCCCGGTGGCTCGGGCTCCGCTCGCTCTCGGTGCCAGCACCGTGAACCCGCCCAACGTTCTCGTTCTTCACTGCTGTCTGGCCGTGCGCGCTCCTGGAGATACCAACTCATGCGCGTTCCCGCGCTAAGTGCGCGCTCCTAGTCCCGCCCCTCTGCTCCTACCATCCCATTGGCTGCCAAACAAGCATCACAATGCTCCCTGCATCCCATTGGCTGAAATTACTCATGGACCCGTCACTCGGAATCTCACGCCCTCCGTCAGGCAGCGTCTGGTCCCTCACTGGGTTCTCAGCTCCGAAAGCTTGTGTGGCTTTTGCTACCAAATAAACCTGTTGGACTTTAACCTGGTGTTGTTAAACTTCTTACTGTGTTTACCCCAGTCCAACGCCGGCATCTCCACTTCTTGGTCACTCCCATCCTGAAGGAGCAAACGGCCTTTTGGCTAAGATCAAGGATGCTGCACTTGGTTGAGGTCATTAGGTTACATTTAAGCTTCATTTTCATATGAAGCAATTTTTAAAAGCGGCATCTTGGCCTTATGGCTAAGATGCAAATGAGATCAAGCTTTGGAGGAGGAAGACCTGCGCCTACTCCAATCAGCTTGGCTCATGTAGATCCGAAAGCTTATGGTGTTTGCTACCAAATAAACCTGTTGGACTTTAACCTGGTGTTGTTAGACTTCTTACTGTGTCCCTCAGGACCCAGCCACTCACTATTAATCATGGAACATTTTAGCACAAAAGTGGCTTGTTGGGAATGCTGAACGGAGATGGTTGATGAAGCATCTTCAAGCCTTCATGATGAGTCCAGGTTTCCCTACCATCCATCCTCTGCCGCAACCAACATTCTGATTCTCCGTTGTAAAATTAAATAATCTATAACAATGTGCAGTTTTTGTCTGTCCCCACAATCTTGATTGGTTAGAGGAGCCTGGCACATGGTGGACTGGAATATGTGTTGTATGTGCAGCCACCAATGATTGCTGGACTATTGGTTTCACTGGTTGGCGCAACATCGAGGGCCAAAGGGCCTGTACTGCGCTGTAATGTTCTATGTTCAACAGTGGTAGTTGGTTGATAAGGGGTGGCATGGTGGCAGTGGTTAGCACTGTTGCCTCAGCGCCAGGGACCTGGGTTCAATTCCCGGCTTGGGTTACCATGTGGAGTTTGAACATTCTCCCCGTGTCTGCCTGGGTTTCCTCCAGGTGCTCCAGTTTCCTCCCACAGCCCAAAGATGTGTGGTTAGGTTGAACAACAAAGAACAAAGAACAATACAGCACAGGAACAGGCCCTTCGGCCCTCCAAGCCCGTGCCACTCCCTAGTCCAAATTAGCCCATTCTTTTGTATCCCTCCATTCCCACTCCATTCATGTGGCTATCTAGATAAGTCTTAAACATTCCCAGTGTGTCCGCCTCCACCACCTTGCCCGGCAGCGCATTCCAGGCCCCCACCACCCTCTGTGTAAAATACGTCCTTCTGATATCCGTGTTAAACCTCCCCCCCCTCACCTTGAACCTATGACCCCTCGTGAACGTCACCACCGATCTGGGAAAAAGCTTCCCACCTTTCCCCCGATCAATGCCTTTCATAATTTTATACACCTCCATTAGGTCACCCCTCATCCTCCGTCTTTCCAGTGAGAACAACTCCAGTTTACCCAATCTCTCCTCATAACTAAGCCCTTCCATACCATGCAACATCGTGTTGATTGTCCATGCTAAATTTAAATTGCCCCTTAGCGTCAGGGGGACCAGCTAGGGGATAGGGCCTGGGTGGGATTATGGTCAGTGCAGACTTGAATGGCCAAATGGCCTCCTGCACTGTAGGGATTCTATGAACCAGCAATAAGGTGAGCCAAATATAATACTGTCTGAAGGGATTGTGGGGTTGGGGAGCATATACCATGTGTCAGGGAGAGAATGGCATGGAGCGGATGGTTCCTTGCAGCCACAGTGGCAAGGTGAAGGTTTTTGAGGAAATGGAAGTGGACGGTAAGTGGAGCTAAACTACAAAATTAACCATACTTGAAGAATTGGGAGGAGGGCTATGACATGGAGCGGGTGGGCTGGGGGGATAGCATGGGAAGTGGTGGATGGATTGGGAACCGTGGAATATGCAAGAAGAATGGGGTTGGGAACAATGAGAAGAATGGAATAGCATAGGATGGAGATTTAAAGTACTGTTGCATTAAAGATACCAATTTCATCACAAATAATTAGCTCTTTGCTAATATAAACTAATTTATTGAAGCGTCAAAAATAAATTTACAGCATGTTTTAGAATATTGTTAATTAACAAAAAGCAAGTCAATAATATTTTAGTTTAGCCCATAACTATTAGATAAATGTCCTGTGAAGACCTTAAGCATTTTACTCATTGGCTCGATATCACCAATCAAATGTTTGGGTTCTTCAGTCCAGATGAAACTCAATGTCTTCAGTATGGATGTGAACAAGCTCTGAAGCTCCTAATTCTTCCTTCTTTCATCTTCTGGGCCATGATCTAAAAAGATTGAGTGAGATTTCCTTAGAAAAAATCTAAATAATTGAATGAATAATTCATAAGAGTGGATTGCCAATAGCTTTTGCACTCATCTTGCCGCAGGCTCAAGCCCCTTTTCAATCCTCACAGTGTGAGCTCCTTCCCAGATATTGCTGTATCCCAGGACCCAAACCAAATTCCTTCTTTACCATACAGCAAGTCCTTACTTAACAGCAAGTCCTTACTTAACAAGCATCATTCGCGTTGGGTTCAAACAGTCTGTAAAGGGGTCAGCAACCTTTTTTCACCTGAAGAGTGTTTAAAAATAAAATTTCTGAAAATAAAAGCTATAGGGAGATTGGTATTCAAGCCAAAAGCATTATTCTATACCAATCCTTATTTAAAGCATTATGTTTTTCATTAAAATATTCATTTGAAGCCATAAAATGCAGCATAATTATGAGCCTTTAATTCCCACAATAAAAGCATGGCTCTTACTTTTCTTGACTTGATTTTTTAGGTTTTCTTTTGTTAATGTGACACAACTGGATAAGGTTGGGAGCTATAGATGAGATGTTAAAGAGTAAAGGCAGCTGTGAAGTCACAGGTTGCAAACGTCTGACATACCTTCTCAAAATCTCAAACATTTTCTTATCCTTGAACTGTCAGTCCCACTCCCACTAAGTGACAGCAGGATGTTACATGTCGGAGTTATAGCGATGCCAATTGAGGATCATTATTAAAATCCTTTAAGATGAGTTAGCTAGTTAAGCCATCCCAGCATACTCTGCACAGGTTTACATTATTATAATATTGGAGAAAGGGAAATCTCATTCTTGTCTCTCTCTACATAAGCAATAATCCAAGCCAACACTATCACATTGAGGAATGGCACAGATCATAAATAGAGTTATCACAGGACTAATAACAGTAACCATGAACAAATCCACTAACAGTCTCCACTAGAGTACTCGAACGTCTTAATTCGCCTTGATGTCACAGCTCCTGAAATTTCTGATAACTGGTGATATTCTTTCTCCCCGTCTAATGTAATCCCTCACATTTCCAGGATAGGTGATGTCAATTTGTATCAGAAATTTCAGAGAGGACTCTGGTCCTCTGAGGGATACAGGGGTTTGGCACCAAGCCAGGAAATAGGATACCCGGGCCCCATCAACCATAAGGATGGAACATCCTTGGCTAAGGGAAAGGGAAGGTCTTTTGGAAGCACCAAAGGCGCCATCATTGGAACAGTTGTAATGGAGATGCAGAAATGACTTGAATGGAATAAAGTTCTTGCAGGAAGAAGTAGAAGGAAGTGTACTCACGGTACTTGTGTGAGTCAATGGGCACTCTTTATCTGGTCCAATATTACAGTTTTTTTACATTCTCAGAATGTGGGTGTCACTGGCACACAGCTCATGCATAGTTGATTTTGAGGACATGGTGGTAGTGATGGTAAGCCTTGGCCTTAAACTGCTTCGGTTGGTGTAGCTAAGTAATTGGATGACAAGGCTAATTCCAGGATAATGACCCAGTGACAATGAAGGAATGTTGGATACATTTTCAAGTCAGGGTGGTGTATCGTCTGAAGAGAAAATTATTAGAGGGATGAGTATTCCATTACTCCTAACCTAAGTGGTTGAGAGTTTAGAAGGTGCTATTGATGAAGACTTTGTGGGTTGCTGCAAACGGTAGATAGTAAACATAAAAGCCACTGTGTGTCAGCGGCAGAGGGGATTTAAGATCATTTATAAAGCTTTGTGCTGAATGTCAAGTTTCTGGTGCAGCTCAAGTAGACAAAGTTTCAAATCAGTCCTACCTTATGTCTGACGGATGAGGGGTGAGAGATGAAACATTGGCTGCAGATTAACCAGCCTTTGATCTGCTCTCATAGCTATGAGATATACATGGCTGATCCAGGAAGGTTTCAGTGCTTTTACCTCTGGTATATCTATAGTTTCTGATCTCAGTACTGTATCCATGGAATATTCACAATATTTACTCTCAGCTCATTATCTGTGATATTCTCTGTACCTGCTCTTTGTTCAATATCCCTGAGAATATTCAAAGTACTGCTCTCAGCATTTTATTCCTGGGATATTCCCAGTAGCTCAGTTCATTACCCTGGGAATATTTCCCAGTATCTGCTCTCCGTTCGTTACCCTGGGAATATTTCCCAGTATCTGTTCTGAGTTTATTACCCCTGGAGATATTTCCCATGATCTGCTCTCGGTTCATTGCACCTGGTGAAATTCCCAGTCTCTGCCTTCAGTGCCTATACCTTGACATGGTGGTTTAATTTGTTTGGTGCATTTAGCAATGGATTGGCTGGAAATTTTGTCTATCAGTTTCCTTGTAGGCTGATCTCCATCAGTTCTCTCAGGTGGAGTTTTGCTGTTATTCTGTTATTCTCTCGCTAACAAGCTTCCTGATTTACTGTTAGTTCTGTCGAAGGCTCTTCTAAAGTGGCACTTGATTTCCACTGGCAAAATTCACCACCACAAACATACCCTTTTTGCTCTGCTGAACTTTCTTCATTTGTTTCCTCAGTGACCTCCTCTGAGAGAACTTCGACTGCCTCCTCCAAGTCAGAGTTACTATCATCACTGCTGGCAGTAATTACCTCAATCTTTGGTCGATAGACAGTCTGAAAGAAGAGGGGAATATTTAATGTTCTTGTGTTACAGTTTTGAGAATATTATTGTCTCCCAGAAATACCTGCTGACAGGCTACAAGGCTCCTTTATCTGACAGAGATGTCACTAATAGTCATTTTGGTCAATGACTATAACTCAGCCATTAGACCACATTTCTATAAATTAAAGGGAACAAGACAAAAGTTTCTGTAATTGAGCAGGGGAGGAGTTATTGATGGCTATATACTGTTAAAACGTGAAGGTGATTTTTTTTCCTCTGCTCGATTTTGGAATCACTCAAAGGGATATTCCTCGCCTCAATCTTATGAGTGTGTGTAAGGGAGCTGGAAGTTATTAGTTTTTGGTAAAGTAAAGCAGGATCTGACACTATAATGAATAATTAACAGGTCTTTAATTTTAAACTGGTGACAACTGTATTAAAATAATTAACAAACTGAATACAATCTCATTAGAATGCTGTTCAAATATTACAAGACTTCTTCAGGAATAATTAAATAAATACAGAATTCAGTCACTCAGCTATTAGAGAACCAGGGGTCTTTTGGAAGTATGAACTTTCTCTGGTGATGCTCCCATCTGGAATACTTTGACTTGGTCTCTTTCTCTATTTAGATAGAACATAGAACATAGAACATTACAGCGCAGAACAGGCCCTTCGGCCCACGATGTTGCACCGACCAGTTAAAAAAAAACTGTGACCCTCCAACCTAAACCAATTTCTTTTCGTCCATGAACCTATCTACGGATCTCTTAAACGCCCCCAAACTAGGCGCATTTACAACTGATGCTGGCAGGGCATTCCAATCCCTCACCACCCTCTGGGTAAAGAACCTACCCCTGACATCGGTTCTATAACTACCCCCCCTCAATTTAAAGCCATGCCCCCTCGTGCTGGATTTCTCCATCAGAGGAAAAAGGCTATCACTATCCACCCTATCTAAACCTCTAATCATCTTATATGTTTCAATAAGATCCCCTCTTAGCCGCCGCCTTTCCAGCGAAAACAATCCCAAATCCCTCAGCCTCTCCTCATAGGATCTCCCCTCCATACCAGGCAACATCCTGGTAAACCTCCTCTGCACCCTCTCCAAAGCCTCCACATCCTTCCTGTAATGTGGGGACCAGAACTGCACACAGTACTCCAAGTGCGGCCGCACCAGAGTTGTGATTTTATGAAGACATACATGAAACTGCAGGATTTATACGAGATATACGAGATTATAGATGGTGATTTTAGATTATAGATGGTGATTTTATGAAGACATACATGAAACTGCAGGATTTATACGAGAACCTCGCCTTCCCTCCTTCTGACTCAAGAGGTGGCAAGCATACTCTGACAGTTACCTACCTTGTCCAGCTTTATATGCCTGGAATTACCTCACAGCATTCCTGCAAGCTGAATGGCTTGAAGCTGTCAATCATCCTCAGATTTGAATTCCATTAGTTCTGTGTCTCTGCATGCTTGTTTTAAACTCATTGGTCCAATTCAAAAGCCTGTTTTAGTTAGGTTGGAACACTGACTGCTCGGCTTTGATGCAAAGATCTGCTTCTGCAGCCTGCACTCTGCAATTTAAAATCCACACACAAGCCACCTACTTTTTAAAAGAGACAATGCTATATGTTTTTTTTTGTTTTAGCATTTCTTTTCATTCTTTACATTTGTCAAACACCACATTTTTAACCTTACATATGCAACTTCACAACACTACTTAGAATGTGAGACCAAACTAAAGGGTAGGTATTTTTAGGGCACTGGAACCAGTTCTGACAAAAATGAGAGCTGTATTTGAACTAGAAGGAAGCTAATGAACCAGTGGAATGCTGAAATAGAAGGTGGTGATAGACACCTCAAGGAATCAGAAAGACTTTGTAGTGAAAGTAGAAATAGTTGAAAAGTCAAATTAAATAATTTAGCAAAAGTGGAATGCAACATTAAATGACTAGCAAAAGGAAAATATAGCCAGTTAAAAGCAAAGGAAAGGCTGTGGTGAAGTATGAGATTGACTCAAAAATCAAGGAAAAGCAGTAGCTTTCAATATTAACAAAAATAAAGTGGAAAGATGTCATAGACAAAAAGACAAACAGAGTGTAAATGGTGGTGATCATGGCTAAGAAGTATGCTGGTAGTGGCCATTAAGAGATCAGAATGAGTAAATGGCAATAGCAGGACAAAGGTCAAAGGACAACCTGGGGAGGGAGGGCGGGGGGAAGAGTTGGAAGACTATGGTAAGGGAAAAAAGAGATGGAAATTGGGATTTTTAAAAATAGGAAAAATGAAACAATGGAGTGAAGGTGGAGGAGACCAATATAGATTTAATAGCTGTATTGTTGAAAAAAAAGGACATCTTTTTCATCTTGCACTCATCAGGACAGTATCTGCAGGATAATGGTTATTCTGATTAGTCATGATGTGGAGACGCCTTGCCCCCGCCCTCCCTCCCCAGGTTGTCCTTTGACCTTTGTCCTGCTATTGCCATTTACTCATTCTGATCTCTTAATGGCCACTATTCTGATTAGATCATTGATGCTGTAATACAGTGCATCAAAGCTATCCTGCGGAATAATGGTTAGCTTAATCAGATCATTGCTCACTATATATCATGCATAAGACTAAGGCCGCCACTTTTGGTTCTTCAGTCTACTTCAGATTACCTTGGAAGGGCAAGGCGTCTCAAATATTTGAGCAATGTATGAAATTAGCTGTTTCACATTGCTACAATGTAATAGTAACCCAAGTGATATTCTCCACTTACAGGTTACTGTCATCAATCCAAAAAAACATTCTGCCTACCACACAAGTGAATAATTTGATATATTAATTTTAGTGCCAATGTGACACCAGGTAATATGTCCCAATGGCTGGTGGATCATAAAACAACACATCCCTTCACCCCTTTCACAACAGGCAAAGTACTGACTGCACTCAACAAGCCCACACTTTCAAAACTCAGAGCATAGTGTGCAGTATTAAATGTGATTCCGTGATTGGGCAACACTTGTTAAACAATCCTGATTGTGCTAAGAATTACACTGACAACCAGTTTATGTTTATCAGTTGAGCTCATGGTGTGGCTCACTTATGCGTTTGCAGCAACACACATTCACACACAGGACCCTTTGAAATATCTATCCACACCCCTCCTCTTTCCCTATGCCCCTGCACATTTTTCATACATTTATTCAGTTCTCTTTTGGGTGTTACTATTGAATCAGCTTCCACTGTCCTTTCAGGCTGCCTGTTCCAGATCATCAGGGCATGCTGAGTAACTCTTAACATCGGTTTTCTATTTCTAGCTGGCTATCTCTCAAACTCCCTATGTATTAATCTTTTAGCCATTCTTTGCTGTTTTTTTATATTCTGTCCAATGTTTTGACCTGTCACCACTTCTACTTTTAACTTCCTTAGTTAGCCATGGATGAATCCTTCTCTTAATGGAATGCATATTTGCTGATCATCATGTAATATCTCCTCCTGCCACTGTGCCTTACTGATCTATTGCTTGACCCAATTTTCCAGTTCACTAGATCTTAGCTAGCTAGATCTGTCCTTATACCCTGATATTGCCTTTATTTAAGTTGAAATATTAATTTTAGACCCACTCTTGTACTCCTGTCATTCTTAATTAACAGAGCAACCCAACAATTTTTCATAGCTTCATGTTCTTTTGCATGTCAAGTACCCTTGAATAGTGAAGTCCCAGCCTTTTGTCATCTTGCAGCTATATGTCTATAATGGCTATCAGATTACACATATTTATTTCTATTTGAGCCGACAATTCATCTGCTTTGTTATGAATGCTGAACACATTCGGACAGAGTTTTCTGTCTTCTGACTATTTTTGCAATCTTCAGCCTTATCTGCTGCACACTCTACTCTTTGTATGTCCTGTCCCTTCCTCCCACCCTCTAATTCTTATTACCCTCATTGCTCCTTCGCTTTGTCCTCTTTCTTGATACCTCGGCCTCATTATCTAATTTAAAGCCTCTCAGCTGCTATAGTTACATGACTCACTGGAAGACTCGTTCCAGCACAGTACAGGTCTGAACCATGCAGCTCCCACTTTCTCCAGTGCTGGTGCTAGTGTTCCATGAATCAAAACTCATTTCTCCCACATCAACTTTTGAGGCATGCCCTCAACTCTCTAATCTTATTTACCCTACAGCAAGTTGCTCGCGGCTCGGCTAATAATCTAGAGATCATCATCTGAGGTTCTGCTTTTTAATTTAACTATACTCCCTAAACAGAACCTCTTTCCCAATCCCACCTATGCCATTAGTACATGGATCACAACAACTGGATCCTACCCCCTCCCACTGCAAGTTCCTCTCCAACCCAGAGCAAATGTCCAGAACCCTAGCACAAACTTGTTGGCCAATTATGAAGGCCAAGGCACCTCCACTTCTACTTTCTCAATCCCAGTATCTGACTCACACTCTGTCACATCCTCCTGTCCCTCACCATTACCAAATCACAAGACTCAGCCTAAGCGGTGTGACATAGAAACATAAAACTAGGAGCAGGAGCAGGCCATTTGGCCCTTTGAGCCTGCTCCACCATTCAATATGATGGCTGATCCTTATTCTTAATGTCAAATTCCTGCTTTCTCCCCAAAAGCCTTGATATCATTGAAATCTAACATTAATCGATCTCTTCCTTGAACACATTTAGTGACTTGGCTTCCACTGCCTTCTGTGGTAGAGAATTCCACAGGTTTCACTCAGAGTGAAGAAATGTTTCCTCATCTTAGTCCTAAATGACCTACCCCAAATCCTGAGACTGTGTCCCCCATTGCTAGATTCACCAACCAGGGATAGCACCCTCCCTGCATCTAATCTGTCCAGCCCGATTAGAATTTTATGTTTCAATCAGATCTCCTCTCATCCTTCAAAACCCCAGTGAATACAGGCCCAGTCGAACCATTCTCTCCTCATAGGACAGTCCCACCAACCCTGGTATCAGCCTAGTGGACTTCCGCTGCACTCCCACTGTGGCAAGTATATCCTTTCTTTAGGTAGAGAGACCAAAACTATACATAATACTCCAGGCATGATCTCACCAAGGTGCTGTATAACATCTCTACTTCTGCACTCAAATCCTCTTGAAATGAGGGCCAACATAACATTTGCCTTCCTAATTGCTTTCTGCACCTGTCTCTACACTTTCACTGACTGGTGTACAAGGATACCCAGATTCCTTTATACATCCATACTTTGCAATATATTACCATTTAAAAAATAATCTTCCTTTCTTTTTTTCCCCCCAGACCCAAGTGTATAACTTCACATTTAGCCACTTTGTACTGCATTTGCCATGAGTTTGCCAACTTACAACTTGATTAATCACTTGAAGCATCCTTGAAACTCCTTAAATCACAATTCTGTCTGGTTTGGTGTCATTAGCAAATTGAAAATGTTACATTCAATTGCCTCATCCAGGTCATTTATATATTGTGAACAGCCAGGGGCCAAGCACTGATCCCTGCTGTACCTGATTAACCACTGCCTGCCAGTGTGAAAAGAGTAAGAAGTCTCACAACACCAGGTTAAAGTCCAACAGGTTTATTTGGTAGCAAATACCATAAGCTTTCGGAGCACTGCTCCTTTGTCAGATGGAGTGGAAATGTGCTCTCAAACAGTGCAAACTGATGGACTTTAACCTGGTGTTGTGAGACTTCTTACTGTGTTCACCCCAGTCCAACGCCAGCATCTCCACAGTGTGAAAAGACCCATTTATTCCCACTCTGCTTTAATTTTTCCCACTAATCTCTTATGAGGGACCGTATAAAAAGCTTTCTGAAAGTCCAAATACACCATATCCACTAGTTCTCTGTTAGCTATTCTATTAGTTACATCTTTAAACAACTCCAGTAGATTTGTTAAGCATGATTTCCCTTTCCATTCTGGCTTTGTCCAATCTTGTCAATGCTTTCTAAATGTTCTGTTATCATATATTGCAGCATCTTCCCCACTACTGATGTCAGGCTAACTGATCTGTAATTCTCCCTTTTTAAATAGTGAGATTATATCTGACACCCCTCCAATCTGTAGGAGCTGCTCCAGAGTCTATAGGATTTTAGATGACTACCAATGCATTCTATATTTCCAGGGCCACTTTCTTTAATACTCTGGGATGTTGACTATCAAGCCCTGGTGATTTGTCAGCCTTTAACCCCATTAATTTCCACAGCACCATTTTCTTACTAATACTGATTTCCTTCCATTCCACCCTCTCACTCAACCCTTAGTTCCTCAACTTTTCTGGGAGGTTGTTTGTGCCTTCTTTTGTGAAGACAGACCAAAGTATGTATTCAATTCTTCTGCTATTTGGAGGCTTTGGAGAGGGTACAGAAAAGATTTACCAGGATGTTGCCTGGTGTGGAGGGCATTAGCGATGAGGAAAGGTTGGAGAAACTTGGTTTCTCTTGGTTAAGAAGGTAAAGGCTCATGGGATGCAAGGAGAGGTGGCTAGATGGGTAGAAAACTGGCTTGGCCACAGGAGACAGAGGGTAGCAGTCGAAGGGTCTTTTTCCGGATGGAGGTCTATGACCAGTGGTGTTCCGCAGGGCTCTGTACTGGGACCTCTGCTATTTGTGATATATATAAATGATTTGGAAGAAGGTGTAACTGGTGTTATCAGCAAGTTTGCGGATGACACGAAGATGGCTGGACTTGCGGATAGCGATGAACATTGTCGGACAATACAGCAGGATATAGATAGACTGGAAAATTGGGCGGAGAAATGGCAGGTGGAATTTAATCCAGATAAATGCGAAGTGATGCATTTTGGAAGAACTAATGTAGGGGGGAGTTATACAATAAATGGCAGAGCCATCAAGAGTATAGAAACACAGAGGGACCTAGGTGTGCAAGTCCACAAATCCTTGAAGGTGGCAGCACAGGTGGAGAAGGTGGTGAAGAAGGCATATGGTATGCTTGCCTTTATAGGACGGGGCACAGAGTATAAAAGCTGGAGTCTGATGTTGCAGCTGTATAGAACGCTGGTTAGACCACATTTGGAGTACTGCATCCAGTTCTGGTCACCGCACTACTAGAAGGACGTGGAGGCTTTAGAGAGAGTGCAGAGGTTTACCAGGATGTTGCCTGGTATGGAGGGTCTTAGCTATGAGGATGGATTGGGTAAACTGGGCTTGTTCTCCCTGGAAAGACGGAGAATGAGTGGGGACCTAATAGAGGTGTACAAAATTATGAAGATAGGGTGAACAGTGGGAAGCTTTTTCCCAGGTCGGAGGGGCCAGGACAAGGCTGGCAAAGAAGAAGAGCACTCTGGGGGAGGATGACCTCACTGGGCCTGGAGGTCTGGAGTGCATCTACTTCAATGCAAGGAGCGTAGCAAGTAAGATAGACGAACTTAGCGCCTTAATGCTTACGAGGAATTTGGAAGTGGTTGCGGTGACAGAGACTTGGTTGAAAGAGGGACAGGACTGGCAGCTGAATATTCCGGGGTACAAGTGTTTTAGGCGAGACAGAGGGGGGGCCAAGAGAGGTGGGGGAGTAGCAGTATTAGTTAGAGAGCATATTACAGCGGTGCAGAGGGAGGACAATTCAGAGGAGTCGTGTAACGAGTCACTGTGGGTGGAGCTCATAAACAGGAAGGGCGCAGTCACTATGTTGGGGGTATACTGCAGGCCCCCCAACAGCCCAAGGGAAGTGGAAGAACGGATATGTTAGGAGATAATGGATAGGTGCAGGAAAAATAGGGTTGTTGTAGTGGGAGACTTCAATTTCCCTGGTATAGACTGGAAATCGCGTAGGGCTGGGAGTCTGAATGGGGAGGAGGAATTTGTAAAATGCGTACAGGAAGGTTCTTTGGAACAATATGCAGATAGCCCGACGAGAGAGGGGGCTATACTGGATCTAATACTGGGGAATGAGCCTGATGCGCTTATTCAGACACGAGGCTTGAAGCTCAGTAAATGAAGGCTTTTATTTACTTTAATGAAGCTGCCAGAACTTATATACACTATCCCAGACTGAAGGGGTCCCGGCCAGAGCAGGGACCTTTATACCTCTCCCAGGAGGCAGAGCCCGACTGGGATGTGCCACAACACTACAGTACAAAGGTGTAACAACCCCACCCTAACCCCAACAGCAACAATAGCACAACCCAACAGTAACATATGTACATCCTTGTAGTCCTGGCCAGCCCCTGGCTCAGCACTATCCAGTGGGAACCAACGATGGTTCACCACATTCACCCCTCCTTTGAAAACAAAGGCCGGCGGGGTACAAAAACCAGAATAAAATGTCAGCAGTCTATAAGTTCAGACGGTCAGGGGGACCGCAACGTCGTTGTGACCTCCTCAATACCGGCGGTGATTCCGGAGTAGGCACTTGCGGTGGCGTTCTCCCCAAAACGGCGTCCAGCTGTTCTTCCACGGACTCACAGGCCGGTTGACCCTGAGGTGACGGTAGTCCAGGGGATCCTGACACGCCCTGCGGTGGCAACCATCTTCTGGGCTCAGGCAAGCTGTACATGGGAGTAAAATGGTTAAGCAATGGTCCCGATGCTGCCCGCGCCGTGTCTGGGGAAGAAATGAGAGATAATGGGTTTGTTACTGGGGGTATGGGAGCGACAGGGGTTGCTACGTCCCCTGCTGGCGCCAGGTCTTGGATCGAGACCGTGTCCTCTTGCCCGTCAGGGTATGCCACGTAGGCATACTGAGGGTTGGCATGAAGGAGATGGACCTGTTCGACCAACGGGTCGGACTTGCGGGCCCTTACATGTCGCCGCAGGAGGACGGGTCCTGAGTACGTCAACCAAGACGGTAAAGAGATCCCCGAGGAAGACTTCCGAGGGAATGAGAACATCCTCTCGTGGGGAGTAGCATTGGTTGCCATACACAGGAGGGAGCGAATAGAGTGGAGCGCATCAGGGAGCACCTCTTGCCAACGGGAGACTGGAAGACCTTTGGACTTCAACGCCAGTAAGACAGCCTTCCAGACTGTAGCATTCTCGCGTTCCACCTGTCCATTACCCCTAGGGTTGTAACTCGTGGTCCTACTAGAGGCAATCCCGTATGAGAGCAGGAATTGCCTCAAGTCATCGCTCATGAACGACGAGCCCCTGTCGCTATGGAGGTAGCTGGGGTACCCGAACAGGGTAAAAAGATCACGGAATGCCTTGATCACCGTGGCAGCGGATGTATCCGAGCAGGGAACAACAAAAGGGAACCGAGAGTACTCATCGATGATGTTTAGAAAGTACACGTTCCGATCTGTTGAGGGAAGGGGGCCCTTAAAATCAACACTCAGTCTCTCGAAGGGACGAGTGGCCTTGACCAAATGTGCCCGGTCAGGTCGGTAAAAGTGCGGTTTGCATTCCGCGCAAATCCGACAGCTCCTTGTTACCGACCTGACGTCCTCCACCGAGTAAGGCAGGTTGTGGGCTTTTACAGAGTGGTAGAGCCGAGTGACCCCAGGATGGCACAGATCATTATGGAGGGCGTGCAAACGATCCTCCTGAATACTAGCGCATGTTCCACGCGAGAGGGCATCCGAGGGCTCATTGAGTTTCCCTGGACGATACAATAGTAACAGAGATGTTGAGGAGCAGATGGGGAAACAGATCCTGGAGAGATGTAGGAATAACAGAGTTGTCGTGATGGGAGATTTTAATTTCCCAAACATAGATTGGAATATCCCTAGGGCTAGGGGTTTGGATGGAGAGGAGTTTGTTAGGTGTGTCCAGGAGAGTTTCCTGACACAGTATGTGGATAAGCCTACTAGAGGAGAGGCTGTTCTTGATCTGGTGCTGGCTAATGAACCTGGACAGGTGGAGGATCTCTCGGTGGGTGAGCATCTTGGGGATAGCGATCATAATTCTATCTCCTTCACGATAGCATTGGAAAGAGATAGGGTCAGGCAGGCTAGGAAAGTGTTTCTCTGGAGTAAAGGGAAATACAGTGTCATCAGGGAGGAAATTAGACGGGTAAATTGGAAGGAGGCATTCTTGGGGAAAAGTACCGAAGGAAAGTGGAGGATTTTCAAGGAATGTTTGTCTGGAGCTCTGCATGACAACGTTCCGATGAGACAGGGGGGTGTTGGTAGGGTACGGGAACCGTGGTGCACGAAGGTTGTGATGAACCTGGTAAATAAGAAAAGAGAGGCGTACAGAAGGTTCAGAGAGCTAGGAGGTGTTAAGGATTTAGAGGAGTATACGCGATGTAGGAAGGAGCTTAAGAAGGAAATTAGGAGAGCGAGAAGGGGTCATGAGAAGACCTTGGCGGGTAAGATTAAGGAGAATCCCAAGGCTTTCTACAAATATGTCAAGAGTAAAAGGATGAGATGTGAAGGCATAGGACCCTTAAAAGGTGAAGGGGGAAAAGTTTGTGCGGAACCGTTAGAAATGGCGGAGGTGCTTAATGAATACTTTACCTCGGTATTCACGGTGGAAAGGGATCTGGGTGGTTGTACTGCTGGATTGCGGAGGACAGAAAGGATCGAGCATGTGGACATAAAGAAAGAGGATGTGTTGGAACTATTGAATGGCATCAAGGTTGGTAAGTCGCCGGGACCGGATGGGATGTACCCCAGGTTACTGTGGGAGGCGAGGGAGGAGATTGCGGAGCCTTTGGCGATGATCTTTGCATCGTCGATGGAGACGGGAGAGGTTCCGGAGGATTGGAGGATTGCGGATGTGGTCCCTATATTCAAGAAAGGGAACAGGGACAGCCCGGGAAATTACCGACCGGTGAGTCTAACCTCAGTGGTTGGTAAGTTGATGGAGAGGATCCTGAGAGACAGGATTTATGATCATCTAGAGAAGTTTAGTATGATCAAAAGTAGTCAGCACGGCTTTGTCAGGGGCAGGTCGTGCCTTACGAGCCTGGTTGAGTTCTTTGAAAATGTGACCAAGCACATTGACGAAGGAAGAGCGGTGGATGTGGTCTATATGGACTTCAGCAAAGCGTTCGATAAGGTCCCCCATGCAAGACTTCTTGAGAAAGTGAGAGGGCATGGGATCCAAGGGGCTGTTGCCTTGTGGATCCAGAACTGGCTTGCCTGCAGAAGGCAGAGAGTGGCTGTGGAGGGGTCTTTCTCTGCATGGAGGTCAGTGACCAGTGGAGTGCCCCAGGGATCTGTTCTGGGACCCTTGCTGTTTGTCATTTTCATAAATGACCTGGATGAGGAAGTGGAGGGATGGGTTGGTAAGTTTGCTGACGACACCAAGGTAGGTGGTGTTGTGGATAGTTTGGAGGGATGTCAGAAGTTGCAGCGAGACATAGATAGAATGCAAGACTGGGCGGAGAAGTGGCAGATGGACTTCAACCCGGATAAGTGTGTAGTGATCCATTTTGGCAGATCCAATGGGATGGAGCAGCAGTATAAAATGAAGGGTACCATTCTTAGCAGTGTAGAGGATCAGAAGGACCTTGGGGTCCGGGTCCATAGGACTCTTAAATCGGCCTCGCAGGTGGAGGATGCGGTCAAGAAGGCGTATGGCGTACTAGCCTTCATTAATCGAGGGATTGAGTTTAGGAGTCGGGAGATAATGCTGCAGCTTTATAGGACCCTGGTTAGACCCCACTTGGAGTACTGCGCGCAGTTCTGGTCACCTCATTACAGGAAAGATGTTGAAGCCATTGAAAGGGTGCAGAGGAGATTTACAAGGATGTTGCCTGGATTGGGGGGCATGCCTTATGAGGATAGGTTGAGGGAGCTTGGTCTCTTCTCCCTGGAGAGACGAAGGATGAGAGGTGACCTGATAGAGGTTTACAAGATGTTGAGGGGTCTGGATAGGGTGGACTCTCAGAGGCTATTTCCAAGGGCTGAAATGGTTGCTACGAGAGGACACAGGTTTAAGGTGCTGGGGGGTAGGTACAGGGGGGATGTCAGGGGTAAGTTTTTCACTCAGAGGGTGGTGGGTGAGTGGAATCGGCTGACGTCGGTGGTGGTGGAGGCAAACTCGTTGGGGTCTTTTAAGAGACTTCTGGATGAGTACATGGGATTTAATGGGATTGAGGGCTATAGATAGGCCTAGAGGTGGGGATGTGATCGGCGCAACTTGTGGGCCGAAGGGCCTGTTTGTGCTGTGGCTTTCTATGTTCTATGTTCTATGATACATGATATCGTAGTTATAGGTGGAGAGTTCAATTCTCCACCGCAAGATCTTGTCATTCTTGATCTTGCCCCTCTGCGTGTTGTTAAACATGAACGCCACGGACCGCTGGTCCGTGATCAGGGTGAACCGTTTTCCCGCCAAGTAATGGCGCCAGTGTCTGACGGCCTCCACAATGGCCTGGGCCTCCTTTTCCACCGCTGAATGCCGAATTTCGGGGCCTTGGAGGGTGTGGGAAAAAAATGCGACCGGCCTGCCCGCCTGGTTAAGTGTGGCGGCCAGGGCGAAATCAGATGCATCGCTTTCCACCTGAAAGGGGATGGACTCGTCTACCGCATGCATCGTAGCTTTCGCGATGTCGTCTTTCAATTTCTCGAAGGCCAATCGGGCCTCTGGCATTAGGGGAAAAGTCGTGGACTTAATGAGCGGACGGGCTTTGTCCGCGTAGTTGGGAACCCACTGCGCATAATAAGAGAAGCCTAAGCATCTTCTCAGTGCTTTTGCACTAGCAGGTAAGGGAAGTTCAGCAAGGGGGCGCATACGGTCTGGATCAGGGCCAGTGACCCCGTTTTCCACCACGTATCCTAGGATGGCTAAACGGCGCGTACGAAACACACACTTCTCCCTGTTGTAGGTCAAGTTCAGGCGAGATGCAGTGCATAAGAAGTTCAGGAGGTTTGTGTCGTGGTCCTGCTGGTCATGGCCGCAGATGGTGACATTATCCAGGTACGGGAAGGTAGCCCGCAGCCTGTTCTGGTCCACCATTCGGTCCATAGCACGCTGGAAGACCGAGACCCCATTGGTGACACCAAAGGGAACCCTGAGAAAATGATACAAGCGACCATCTGCCTCAAAAGCCGTGTATTGTCGGTCCTCTGGGCGAATGGGGAGTTGGTGGTAGGCGGACTTGAGGTCTATAACTCAGACATCAGAGGGACGTTTTTTACACAGAGGGTGGTGGGGGCCTGGAATGCGCTGCCAAGTAGGGTGGTGGAGGCAGGCACGCTGACAATACCTGGATAGTCACATGAGCAGCCTGGGAATGGAGGGATACAAACGATTGGTCTAGTTGGACCAAGGAGCGGCACAGGCTTGGAGGGCTGAAGGGCCTGTTTCCTGTGCTGTACTGTTCTTTGTTCTTTGTTCTATGGTGGAGAACACCCGGTACTGCGCAATCTGATTGACCATATCAGATATGCGCGGGAGAGGATACGCATCCAGCTGCGTATATCGGTTAATGGTCTGACTGTAGTCAATGACCATCCGGGGTTTGTTCCCGCTCTTGACCACCACAACCTGTGCTCTCCACGGACTAACACTGGGTTGTATGATCCCTTCTTTGAGGAGCCGCTGAACCTCAGATCTAATGAAGATCCGATCCTCAGTGCTGTAACGCCTACTTTTAGTCGCGATGGGCTTGCAGCCTGGCACCAGATTCTGAAACAAGGAGGGTGTGGTGATCTTCAGCGTCGAGAGGCTGCAGGCGGGTCGCGTTGGGCAATTTGGAGGCTGCTGCTGTTTTCCCACTGCCAGTGAAGGGAGTGGCCCACCGTACTGTAGGATTACACTCCTCAAGTGGACCATGAAGTTTAGTCCGAGAAGTATTGGCGCGCAAAGATACGGCAACACAAGGAGCTTGAAGCGCTCGTAAACTGTGCCTTGTACTTTCAAGGTTACCACGCAACTCCCTAGCACGGCAACAGACCGGGACCTTGATGCCATAGAGATTGTCTGTTTGGCAGGTTGAATCTGGAGTCCACACCGCTTCACAGTGTCTGGGTGGATAAAGCTCTCAGTGCTCCCGCTGTCAAACAGACAATAAATCACATGATTATTTACCTGGATATTCATCATTGAACGGTCGAGTCTATGAGGCTTGGCCTGGTCCAGGATGATCGACGCCACCGTTGGTTCATGAACGCCACTGCAGGCAGCTGAAATCGATGCGGAGGACCCCTGCTGGTCATTCGTGGTCAGTGTCAACCAACATGGCTGCCCCCATGAATCGCACGTGGGTGAGGGCGCCAAACTCAGCGACCCCTGGTGGTCATACTCCTCCGACTCCGTCGACCGTAATGGCATCGTCCTGGTCTCGCACGTGGACGAACCCCGCGACGACTTCGACGATGATGATCCAAGCTCTGAAGAATTGCAGGCCGCACTGCCGTTCCTGGGTTTCGATCGGCACACTTTTGCATAATGCCCTTTTTTACCGCATGCGGTGCACAATACAGCTTTAGCGGGACACTTTTGCCGGGTATGTTTTGCTCCTCCACAGAAGTAGCACCGCGGGCCACAGGGGGCTGCAGCCGTCGTCTGGCCCGAATGGGAGCACATCATTACACAGCATTTCGAACCCGAGGGGCGAGGAGGGCTTTGCGACTGCTCCTGCCACGTTGTCTCCACGTGGTCCTCTGGATATAAAACTAAGCTCTTTGAAGCCGACTCGAGCATCTCTGCTAACTCGATGGCCTGGGTAAGATTAAGGTTACCCTTCTCCAACAGTTTAAGTCGAATGTACGACGATCCGACCCCGGCCACAAACGCATCTCGGACGAGGTCGTACATGCTCTGCTCAGCCGACACAGCTTTGCAGTCACAGCCCCTGGCTAGTTGTAGGAGCTCATTGGCATAGTCCTCCATCGTTTCACCAGACTGCCTTCGCCGAGTGGCTAGGAGGTAACGAGCGTGTATCTCGTTAGGTGGTTTTGTATAGCGCTTCTTTAGAAGCTCGAGGGCCTTAGGGTAATTAGTGGCCGCACGGATCGTGAGGTAGACTGTGTCGCTTACCCTCACATGGAGGACCCGGAGTCTGTCATCATCTGTGGTGACCGCTGCGAAGGCTGCCAGGTAGTCTTCGAAACACTTCAGCCAGTGGTCGAAGGTGTTAGAAGCGCCCACCGCACGTGGATCTCGCGTCAGGCGTTCCGGCTTGAGAACTTGCTCCATACTCTCTCTCTTCTTTTTTTTCTCCGACGAGAGTTTAACGACAGTAAATAAAATTGATGCGCTTATTCAGACACGAGGCTTGAAGCTCAGTAAACGAAGGCTTTTATTTACTGTTAATGAAGCTACCAGAACTTATATACACTATCCCAGACTGAAGGGGTCCCGGCCAGAGCAGGGACTCTTATACCTCTCCCAGGAGGCGGAGCCCGACTGGGAAGTGCCACAACACTACAATACAACCCCACCCTAACCCAACAGCAACAATAGCACAATCCAACAGTAACATATGTACATCCTTGTAGTCCTGGCCAGCCCCTGGCTCAGCACTATCCAGTGGGAACCAACGATGGTTCACCACAGAGCCCGGTGAGGTCTTCAAAGTTTCGGTAGGGGAACATGTGGCAAATAGTGACCACAATTCTGTTAGCTTTAGGATAGTGATGGAAAAGGATGAGTGGTGTCCCAAGGGTAAGGTGTTAGATTGGGGAAGGCTAACTTTAGTGGGATTCGGCAGAAATTGGCAGCTGTTGATTGGGAGAGGCTGTTTGAGGGTGAATTCACACCTGGCATGTGGGAGTCTTTTAAGGAACAGTTGTTAGTGCTCCAGGACAGGCATGTGCCTGTAAAAAAGAAGGATAGGAAGGGTAGGATTCGAGAACTGTGGATAACCAGGGAAATTGAGGGATTGGTCAAAAAGAAAAGAGAGGCGTACGTTAGGTCCAGGCAGCTAGAAACGGAGGGAGCTCTGGAGGAATACAAAGAAAGTAGGAAAGAACTCAAACGAGGAATTCGAAGGGCAAAAAGGGGTCATGAAATGTCCTTGGCAGACAGGATTAAGGAGAATCCCAAGGCATTTTATTCATACGTTAGGAACAAAAGGGTTGTCAGGGAAAAAATCGGACCTCTCAGGGACAAAAGTGGGGAATTATGCTTAGAGCCCAAAGAAGTAGGGGAGATCCTAAATGAATACTTTGCGTCGGTATTCACAAAGGAGAGGGATGTGTTGATTGGGAGTGTCTCGGAGGGGAGTGTTGACCCGTTAGAGAAAATCTCCATTACAAGGGAGGAAGTGTTAGGTTTTGTAGGGAATATAAAGACTGCCAAATCCCCAGGGCCTGATGGAATCTATCCAAGGCTGCTCAGGGAGACGAGAGATGAAATCGCTGGGGCTCTGACGCAAATCTTTGTCTCGTCACTGGACACAGGTGAGGTCCCAGAGGATTGGAGGACAGCTAACGTGGTCCCATTATTTAAAAAGGGTAGGAAGGATAGCCCGGGAAATTATAGGCCAGTGAGCTTGACGTCCGTGGTAGGGAAGTTGTTGGAGAGGATTCTTAGAATAGGATGTATGCGCATTTAGAAAGGAATAAACTCATTAACGATAGTCAGCATGGTTTTGTGAGAGGGAGGTCATGCCTCACTAACCTGGTGGAGTTTTTTGAAGAAGTGACTAGAATGGTTGACGAAGGAAGGGCCGTGGATGTCGTCTATATGGACTTTAGTAAAGCGTTTGACAAAGTCCCTCATGGTAGGTTGGTGCAAAAGGTTGGATCTCATGGGATAAAGGGGGAGGTGGCTAGATGGGTGGAGAACTGGCTTGGTCACAGAAGACAGAGGGTGGTCGTGGAAGGGTCTTTTTCCGGCTGGATGCCTGCGACTAGTGGTGTTCCGCAGGGCTCTGGATTGGGACCTCTGCTGTTTGTGATTTATATAAACGATCTGGAAGAAGGTGTAACTGGTGTGGTCAGTAAGTTTGCGGACGACACGAAAATGGCTGACTTGCAGATAGTGAGGAACATTGTCAGAGGCTACAGAAGGATATAGATAGGCTGGAAATTTGGGCAAAGAAATGGCAGATGGAGTTCAATCCAGATAAATGCGAAGTGATGCATTTTGGTAGAACTAACGTAGGGGGGAGCTATACGATAAATGGCAGAACCATAAAGGGTGTAGATACGCAGAGGGACCTGGGTGTGCAAGTCCACAGATCCTTGAAGGTGACGTCACAGGTGGAGAAGGTAGTGAATAAGACATATGGCATGCTTGCCTTTATAAGACGGGGCATAGAGTATAAAAGTTGGGGTCTGATGTTGCAGTTGTATAGAACGTTGGTTCGGCCACATTTGGAATACTGCGTCCAGTTCTGGTCGCCACACTACCAGAAGGATGTGGAGGCTTTAGAGAGAGTGCAGAGGAGGTTTATCAGGATGTTGCCTGGTATGGAGGGGCTTAGTTATGAGGAGAGATTGGGTAAACTGGGGTTGTGCTCACTGGAAAGACGGAGGATGAGGGGTGACCTAATAGACGTGTATAAAATTATGAAAGGCATAGATAGGGTGAACGGTGGGAAGCTTTTTCCCAGGTCGGTGGTTACGTTCACGAGGGGTCATAGGTTCAACGTGAGGGGGGAAGGTTTAACACGGATATCAGAAGGATGTATTTTACACAGAGGGTGGTGGGGGCCTGGAATGCGTTGCCGGGCAAGGTGGTGGAGGCGGACACACTGGGAACGTTTAAGACTTATCTAGATAGCCACATGAACGGAGTGGGAATGGAGGGATACAAAAGAATGGTCTAGTTTGGACCAGGGAGTGGCGCGGGCTTGGAGGGCTGAAGGGCCTGTTCCTGTGCTGTATTGTTCTTTGTTCTTTGATCACTCGGGGTCACGGGCTCAAGGTGAGAGGGGCAAGGTATAACTCAGATATCAGAGGGACGTTTTTTACACAGAGAGTGGTGGGGTCCTGGAATGCGCTGCCAAGTAGGGTGGTGGAGGCAGACACGCTGGCATCGTTTAAGACTTACCTGGATAGTCACATGAGCAGTCTGGGAATGGAGGGATACAAACAAATGGTCTAATTGGACCAATGAGCGGCATGGGCTTGGAGGGCCAAAGGGCCTGTTTCCTATGCTGTATTGTTCTTTGTTTGTTCTTTGTTTGTTCTCACTGGAACGATGGAGGTTGAGGGGCGACCTGATAGAAGTCTACAAGATGATGAGAGGCATGGACCGAGTAGATAGTCAGAAGCTTTTTCCCAGGTGGAAGAGTCAATTACTAGGGGACACAGGTTTAAGGCGCGAGGGGCAAGGTTTAAAGGAGATGTACAAGGCAGATTTCTTTTTACACAGAGAGTAGTGCCTGGAACTGGGGGAGGTAGTGGAAGCGGATACGTTAGTGACTTTTAAGGGGCGTCTTGACAAATACATCAATAGGATGGGAATAGAGGGATATGGTCCCTGGAAAGGTAGGGGGTTTTAGTTCAGTCGGGCAGCATGATCGGTACAGGCTTGGAGGGCCGTAGGGTCTGTTCCTGTGCTGTAATTTTCTTTGCTCATTTCTTTAAGCCAATGGTTGAGCTACCTTTCCTCGTACTTTTGTGTCAGACAGGAATGTAGTTCACGTATATATTCTTCCAATATGAATCATTGCCTATTCACCATCAACCCTTTCAGTAAGATTCCCCAATCTTTCCTTGCCAATTTGCACTGCATACCCTGTATTTAGATTCAGGACCTCAGGTTCAGATTTGACTAGTTCACACTCAATCTTAAAGAATCCTATCATATTATGGTCACTTTTCCGCAAGGATTGTTAATTAATCCTTTCTCATTTGCACAGTACCCAGTCTAGAATAGCCTGTTCAACATATTGATCTAAAAAAAATCATATACACACGTCAGGAACAACTTAGTTTGGTTTGGCCAGTCAATGTGTCAATTAAAGTCACCCATGATTAGGTATACACTTATCACTTTCATCTCTGATTTCTTGTTTAATACCTTCCCTTACATCTCCACTACTGTTTGGGGCCTATAGATAATAATGTTTTCTGTCCCTGGCATTTGTCACCACCATACAGATTCCACCATGATTTTCTGAGCCAATATCCTTCCTCACTCTTTCATTGATTTCCTCTTTACTAACAATGCTACTCTATCCCCTGTCCATTTTTGTCTGTTCTTCCCAAATAATAATACCCCTGGATGTTTAGTTCCCAACCTTGGCAACCCTGCAGCCATGTCTCTGTATTGCAACCATATCATAACCGTTTATACCTATTTACAGTGTTAATTCATCTCCCTTATTGCGAATGCTCTATGCATTAAGACACAAATCCTTTAGGCTTGTCTTTTTAACCTTGTTAGTCATCTTAGCTTTATTTTGCATTATGACCCCATTTGTTTCTCACCCTTGTTTTTCCTGCCTTCCACTTTTGTTTCTTACATTTCTGTCTTTGATTCTATCCTTGTTTCTTCCTCCTCTGTCTACCCACTCAGGTTCAAATTCCCCTGCTATTCTAGTTTAAACCCTCCCTGATGCTACAGGCAAACACCCCACTGAGGACATTGACCATGGTTGTATCCAGATGCAACCCAACCTGCTTGTACCGGTCCCATCTTCCCTAAAACCAGTCCTAATGTCCCAGGAATCCGAATCCCTCCCTTCTGCATCATTTATCCAGCCACATATTCATCCGATATTTCCTATAATTTTTACTCTTGCTACCACATGACACTGGTAGTAATCCTGCGATTATTACTTTTGAGGTCTACTTTATAATTTATGTCCTAACTCCCTATCTTCTGATCGTAGGACCTCATGTCCCTTTTTACCTATGTTGTTGGTACCGATAAATACTAAACCACTAACTGTTCATCCTCCCCCTTCAGAAAGCCCTGCAGCTGCTCGAACAAAGTGTCCAAAGTTTCCTCTCCCTGATACATCGCAGTGTCTGAAGCTCAGACTGCAGCTCATTAACTCTGAGCCAAAGTTTCCGGAGCTGCAGACATTTATAGCATATCATGTGGAATGAATTGAGTTGAACGAAGACTGGTATCTTTGATAGTGGGCTCCTCACTTGGCACTTCTGGCTTCAACCTTGTCTTTCACACGAAATGCTTAAAACCAGCATCATTGAGGATGAATGCGTAGCCTTCTTCTCCAGTTTGTTGAATTGTCCACCACCACTCGTTACTGGATGTGGCAGGACTGCAGAGCTTTGATCTGATCTGTTGTTTGTCAGGTCGCTTTGCTCTGTCTAGAAGAAGTTACATCAATTCAGTTTATCTTGTAGCTCCACCAGGTATGCTTGTTGTTGCTCCTGGCATGCCCTCCTCTACTCCTTATTGAACATTGGTTGGCTTGATGTTAGTGGTAGTGTGTCTTGCTAGCAGCTTATATTTTGAAATATCTCTTTAAATTAAATTGAAATGATAGTCGGAAGGAGAATTACTGGATTTCTGGTAAGCATCTCATTTCTTAGAAATGTCTTTGTAACCTAAGTTTCTATGGAGATGAGAAGTGAGAAGTGGAAAAGATAAACAGAAGGAAGTTGGGATATTGTGTTACAGCTGGAGTCTTCTGTAGCTGGGGGTAGGGAATAATATACAGAAAGTTATTAGGGAGGCAAATGGTATGTTAGCCTTTATTGCAAGGGGCTGGAATGCAAGAATAAAGAGGCCTTACTATAATTATATAGGAAGTTGGTGAGACCACACCTGGAGTATTTTGAACAGTTCTGGTTTCCTTGACCAAGGAAGGATATACTTAAGACATTTGTAAGGGACTGAGGGAAATTTGTGGGGAAGACATTTACCAGTGTTCTTTGTCCCTTGTGGGTTTCAGTGTCCTGTTTGCCGGGCGAGTGCTGTGAACAGGATGCTGTTGGTTGAGTGATGTGGGCTGGGCCAATGGGATTGCTCTGGGGGCGGGAGGAAAAAAAGGCGCCAGGAAGTGAAGCAGATGCAGAGCTGGAGAGGGACTGAGCTGAAGAGGGAGTGTGCAGAGAGAGAGCTTTTTCCAGGCAGTGAGAATTCGGTTTGGAGTGAGAGGCAGCCAGGCGTTCCCCCGCCTGTTCTTTTCATTACTGCCAAGGAGGACAACCTTCAGCGCACTCGACAGACTTTGCTGCACGGATAGCTCGCGGCACCTCTGCCTCCTGTGGCATCATCTTCCACACATGTGTCTCTCCTGGACTGTGTGTGTGTGTCGTGAGTAACTGGTGGGGACTATGCAATCCAACTGGAACAGTATCTACAAATGTGTTACTGAGGATGAGTTTCCCCATGTGTGCACCAACGGATGGGCCCCAACGGTTATAGATCAGAGCTCACTGTTTTATGTCTGTTAATGATTTGTTATTAAATTTATTTTTGATATTCCAATTACAGTACTGACATTTATGGGTAAACAGGGAATTAGCCAAGTCAACATCAACCGCTAGGAATTCGGGATCCTGTTGATTGAATATTTAAATAGTAGCCCCCATATAGTGGTCAGCAGGGGGTTACATTTTTGGAGGCACCGCTGGGATCATTCCTGTTTACCAGACAGGTCAAATAAATTTTTTTCCCCGTCAGTCAGTAACAGTTAACCCAATAATTACAACAGGAAAAGTTTTACAGTGTTAGTAGCTCACTTAAGACAATGGATTTTTCTCAGGCTGCTGACTGGAGCCACCAAAAGAATATCAGTCTTTCTCGTGGCATATTACTGAGCAATGTGCCAATAGATACTAGTGAGGAGACCATTGCTAGGGTCTTAAACACAGTGAAAGTCTTTGGTCGCACCAAGATTTGTGGTCGCCGTGGGGATTCAACTGGCACACAGTTGTTCATACTAGTGGAGACTAGCATTGATTTAACCCCTGACACTGTACCTCCAGATGTAGGTATTGAAGGAGGAGCTGGGCCATGGGTTGTGCTACTACAACAGGAAGGCAAGTCAATGGAGGATCTTCAGGCCATAGTATCAGAAAATCAAGCTCCCAAAGTGGATGTGAACATGGATTTAGTGACTGCTATTAGCAAACTGGTGGACAAGTGCAACCAAGTGTCTACCGATGGGCCTAGCTACAGAAAGCTGAGACTGTTTTCAGGACTGAAACCTGTACCCCCAGGTGAGGAAGAATACGATGCCTGGATGGAGCAGGCGACCCAGATGATCAATGAGTGGCAATGCACTGACGCCGCCAAGAGACAGCGTATAGTGGAGAGTTTAAAAGGGCCTGCTGCTGACATCGTTCGATTTTTGAAAGTTAGCACTCCCACTGCTACGGGCACCAATTATTTATCTGCTCTGGACACAGCTTATGGCACCACAGAGAGTGGAACCGACATCTCGGCCAAGTTCAGACACACATACCAGGATGAAGGAGAAAAACTCTCTGCTTTTCTATATCGCCTTGACAAACTTCTCCATCGTGCTCTTCTTAAGGGAGGAATTACGGCTGCAGACATGAATCGAGCTCGGATGGAACAGCTAGTCAAGGGTGCACTCACTCGAGACATGGTCGCTCTGCATGTAAGGATGAGCCACACCCTGGACAAACCCCCTTCCTTCTTCCAGCTGATGCGGGAGGTAAGAGAGGAAGAAAATTGGATTAGCGCCAGAGAAGGGGTGAAAGCTACTGCCACCGCAGCCACCGCCAGTGTACCGCAGTCCTCAGCTACGTCTGAGTTGAACAGCCTACGAAATGAGGTAAGGGAACTGACTTCTCAGGTGGCCAGACTGTTGAGCGCCGTTCCAGTTACCCCTACATCTGAAAGTACGACAGCAAGGACTGGGTCCGTACAGCAGGCGCCAGAAGCTGCTGTTCGGACGCGTCGCCCCGAGTGAAAATGTCCAAACCACTGCCAGCAGGAATCTTTTGCTACAGGTGTGGGCAAGATGGGCATACAAGGAGAGAGTGCAAAGAACTCGAGGATCTGAGGAAAGTGAATCAGAAGCTGATCAGAGCAAGCAGACAGCAGGGAAACTTCTCAGGAGCCATGTGAAGGAACGGTGCTTGGTTCCGTGTGAAATACGTTCCACCCACTGTCCACCCCCAGCGAAGCAAGGCTCAAAACAGTTACCTGCAGGATTAGTGGGGCCCATCTCTGGTGTACCTGTGCAAATAGAAGGAGTTTATGCAAGAGCTTTGCTTGACAGTGGCTCCCAAGTAACCATTTTGTATCGCAACTTCTACGACACCTACCTGAAACACTTACCT
The DNA here is from genome assembly GCF_964213995.1 of Mustelus asterias. Lineage (NCBI taxonomy): Eukaryota > Metazoa > Chordata > Chondrichthyes > Carcharhiniformes > Triakidae > Mustelus > Mustelus asterias. The sequence goes on along the minus strand of NC_135804.1, from coordinate 70,774,011 downwards.
CTCCAGCCACTTGAACACCTGGAAATATGGGGTTTAAGCTCTCACCAATACCCATATGATGGCTACCTGTCCATACAACTCGAGTTCACTGCCGCTGTAACCGGAGTGCCGCAGACAGTTGACACTTTGGCCTTAGTATGTCCTGACCCTGTGAAAGATGACAACATTGCCGTGCTGGTGGGGACAAATACCCGGCTGGTGAGAGAGCTGGTTGAGTCCTGTAAAGAACAGGCGGGAGAATGCTTCTTGGGTACTTTGACCATACACCCCATCCTCCGAGAAGCTTATGAGACACTCACCCAGTCTGAAACAACAGAAGGGGTAGACAAGCATGGTACTGTGTGGTTTACCCAGCACAAGCCAATCACCTTGCAACCAGGACAAGTGTTTAAAGTCACTGGCCTCCCAAAGTTTCCTGGTGATTTCACAGACCAGCTAGCACTGATAGATCAGCCTATTGACACTTTTTCCCCTGAAGAGTTGTGGGTGAGGCCTGAGGTTCATCTTGCATCAGTTGTTTCCAGCAGACGCATTACTGTGACTGTGAAGAACCTGTCATCCAGAGAAATCTCCTTGAAACGTGGGACTCCAGTAGCCCATATTTTTCCAGTAGCCCCTGTTCCTCTGCCGAGGGCACAGTGTGCGGATAAAGCTGCAATCGAACTGACCCCTTCCTCTTTTGATTTTGGAACCTCTCCTATGCCAGAGGAGGCAAGGAGGCGTCTCTGAGAGAATGATGGAGAGGAAAGAGGTTTTCTCTCAGCACGAGTGGGATGTAGGTTGTTCTAAAAGCACCAGACATGAAATAAGACTGAAGGATGCAAGGCCCTTCCGAGAGAGGTCACGTCGCTTGTCGCCTGCTGACTTTGAAGATGTGCGCCAGCACCTACAGGAACTACAAAGCCATGGCATCATCTCTGAATCGCGTAGTCCCTACGCATCGCCAATAGTAGTCGTATGCAAGAACTCAGGGAAGGTACGAATGTGCGTGGACATTAACCTTCGAACAATACCGGCCCAGTACACTGTCCCAAGGATAGATGACGCTCTTCACTGCTTGTCTGGGAGTAAATGGTTCACAGTCCTCGACCTGAGGAGCGGGTACTATCAAATACCCATGAGTGAGGCTGACAAGGAGAGGACCGCTTTTATCTGCCCATTGTGATTTTATCAGTTCAAACGCATGCCTCAGGGAATTTCAGGAGCACCGGCCACTTTTCAGAGAGTCATGGAACGTACTGTCAGCGACATGAACTTTCTGGAGGTGTTGGTGTACCTGGATGATCTCATTGTGTTTGGACGAACCCTCGAAGAACACGAGGAGCGGTTGTTCAAAGTGCTTGACCGGCTCCAAGAAGAAGGTCTGAAGCTGTCGCTTGACAAGTGCCAGTTTGGCAGGACTTCTGTCACCTACGTTGGATATGTAGTGTCGCAGGACGGAATAGCGACAGACCCATCCAAGGTAGAGGTGGTTGTCTCCTGGCCAAGACCCCAAACGGTGACAGAGCTCAGATCCTTCCTTGGATTTTGTGGCTACTATCGCCGCTTTGTCAAGGACTTCTCCAAACTCTGCCGTCCCCTCAACGGACTCCTTCAAGGATATCCTCCCCGCTCCCGCTCCAAGGGGAGTCAGACTGCAAACTCACCTGACAAGACTTACTTTAAGCCTTCTGAACCCTTTGGCTCTCGGTGGAGTGAGCAATGCGAACATGCTTTCCAAGGACTCAAGACCCGGCTCACCAAAGCCCCTGTATTGGCGTTCGCAGATCCACAGAAGCCTTACATTCTGCACGTGGATGCTAGCCTGGACGGACTAGGTGGTGTCTTATACCAAGAGCATGATGATGGTCTACGCCCAGTTGCATTCATCAGCAGAAGTCTCTCGCCATCTGAGAAAAACTATCCAGCACACAAACTGGAGTTTTTAGCTCTCAAGTGGGCTATTGTGGATAAGCTACATGACTATCTTTACGGAGCTACTGTACAAGTCAGAACGGACAACAATCCCCTGACCTACGTCACAACGTCAGCTAACCTGGATGCCACTGGTCATTGTTGGCTCTCAGCACTGTCCACCTACAACTTTAGCCTTAAGTATAGACCAGGCCGGCATAACCTTGACGCAGACTCGTTGTCTCGACGTCCACATGACAGCATGACACCAGATGATGAATGGCAAGAAATCCCAGTTCCAGGAGTGTGGGCTCTCTGTCAGACTGTGTCGAGTAGCACACGAGCCGGACACTCCTATCCATGTGTGATCGAACAAATAGGGGCTCATGTGTCTGCAGTTCCCAAGGCTTTCTGTCATACCGTTGCAGTAGTAGCTGATCAGCTGCCCACTTTCAGTCCAGGAGAGCTTCAAGCTGCTCAGAAAAGTGACCCGTGTATAGGAGAAATATGGCTAGCTGTCAATCAGAAGGCACCGGCAAGTCAAATACAGACAAACCATCCTGATCTTACACTTCTGAAACGAGAGTGGGGGAAGTGGTCAATCGAGCAGGGCCTGCTTTACAGGACAGTCAAACAGTCTGACCTTTGCTTACGGCGACAGCTTGTGCTCCCCAAGCAGTTCCACCGTATGATTCTGAAGTCACTGCATGACAACAGTGGACATCTGGGATTTGACAAGACCTATGCACTCGTCTGTGACAGATTCTTCTAGCCCCGCATGAAGCTAGACGTAGAGACATACTGCAAGACATGTGAACGCTGCATTAAGAGAAAGACTCTGCCACAGAGAGCAGCACCACTTTCCCACATCCAAAGTTCAGGCCCTATGGATCTTGTATGCATTGACTTTCTCTCCATAGAACCTGATTCCCGCAATGTGTGCAATGTGTTGGTAGTCACTGACCACTTCACTCGGTATGCACAAGCATTCCCAACCAAGGATCAGAGAGCCATAACAGTTGCCAGAACTCTATGGGAGAAATACTTCATTCACTACGGCCTACCAACTCGCATACATTCAGACCAGGGTCGGGATTTTGAAAGCCAGTTGGTGAGAGAGATGTTGACCATGTTGGGTGTGAGGAAATCAAGAACTTCACCATACCACCCACAAGGGGACCCTCAACCAGAGAGGTTCAATAGAACCCTGTTGAACATGCTAGGAACTCTTGAGCCCAGTCAAAAGTCCAAATGGAGTCAGCACATTGCACATCTGATCCACGCGTACAACTGTACCCCAAATAAAGCTACCGGGCATTCACCCTACTTTTTAATGTTCGGGAGGGAAGCCAGACTTCCTGTGGACGTTTGCTTTGGCGTGTCAGCGGATGGGACCTCAACAACTTCCCACTTGCAGTATGTGTCTAAGATGAAGAAAGAGCTGCAAGCAGCCTATCAGTTGGCCCAAGCCACTTCCGCTAAAATGAACCAAAGTAACAAGGAGAGGTATGACCAGAGAGTGCGCTACCATTGCTTGAAGCCTGGGGATAGAGTCCTCATTCGAAACCTTGGCCTGAAAGGGAAACAGAAGCTTGCTGATCGGTGGAGTGCAAATCCTTATGTGGTTGAGAGTCAAATGTCTGATCTTCCTGTTTATCATCTAAAGCCTGCAGATGGTTCGGACCCATTAAGGTCATGCACCGAAATCATATTTTGCCCCTGGGACAAGAGGTCCAATTGAGCACTGAGGTTGACTCAAAGCCTACTCCCTCTCCAAGAGCCCTCAGGCGCAGAAAAGCAAAAGAAAGGAATCAAACTCCTGAGGTTCACAAAGATGACTCCACAGCTGATGTGCCCCTGGGAGATCAAAACTCTTCAGACTCAGAGTCAGAGTATGGACATTACCCAGAGGACTTGATCATTGACAATCCGGAAGGAATCTGTGAACAACCAGAACAGGATGTCATGCCTACAGAGTCCAATGCCCCCACAAATGCTACAGAAGTGACAGAAGTCGCAGCGAGCTCAGAATCTTCAGAAGGGCTACCTGTTGTGATAGAAGAGGTAGTAACTGAGCAAAGGGAAGTAGAATCAGACAGTTCTGTTGAGGGCACTTACACTACAGTCACATCTAACATAGCCAATCCAGAACCAGAGATAAGGAGATCACAGAGAGAGAGAAAGCCAGCAGACCGTTTCCATTATACAAAGCTGGGAGAGCCGTGTGCAAAGTCTGTAGTAGTAGGACATACAAGTGTTCACTCAGCTACGCCATCCACTATGCATTTTCCTGAACACTGCAATAGTTGTCATACATGGTGGTGTAACTCCTTTGCTCAGTGCTCGTCATGTATAAATAAGGTACCACTCTTTTCACCCACTATTATACCAGTCATCACACTATAAGGTACATGGTGTAATTGGTTAACTGGGTCCTATGTCATGTACTTCAGCATGGGGGCATGCTGTATTTTTGGTGGGGGGAGAATGTAAGGGACTGAGGAAAATTTGTGGGGAAGACATTTACCAGTGTTCTTTGTCCCTTGTGGGTTTCAGTGTCCTGTTTGCCGGGCGGGTGCTGTGAACAGGATGCTGTTGGTTGAGTGATGTGGGCTGGGCCAATGGGATTGCTCTGGGGGCGGGAGGAAAAAAAGGCGCCAGGAAGTGAAGCAGACGCAGAGCTGGAGAGGGACTGAGCTGAAGAGGGAGTGTGCAGAGAGAGAGCTTTTTCCAGGCAGTGAGAATTCGGTTTGGAGTGAGAGGCTGCCAGGCGTTCCCCTGCCTGTTCTTTTCATTACTGCCGAGGAGGACAGCCTTCAGCGCACTCGAAAGACTTTGCTGCACGGATAGCTCGTGGCACCTCTGCCTCCTGTGGCATCATCTTCCACACATGTGTCTCTTCTGGACTGTGTGTGTGTGTGTGTGTGTGTCGTGAGTAACTGGTGGGGACTATACAATCCAACTGGAACAGTATCTACAAATGTGTTACTGAGGATGAGTTTCCCCATGTGTGCACCAACGGATGGGCCCCAACGGTTATAGATCAGAGCTCACTGTTTTATGTCTGTTAATGATTTATTAAATTTATTTTTGATATTCCGATTACAGTACTGACATTTATGGGTAAACAGGGAATTAGCCAAATCAACATCAACCGCTAGGAATTCGGGATCCTGTTGATTGAATATTTAAATAGTAGCCCCATATAGTGGTCAGCAGGGGATTACACATTCAACAAAAGTGGGAGGGGAGGGGTGTGGAGAAGACACACACACACTCTCACACAAAGTTGAAATAAACCTGCTTGTGTTAACAAGCAAACAGCATTTTTCTCAAGGAGTTGGTTTCTGTTCAGAAGAAAGAACCAGGAGCAGGGCAGGTGAGAAGTTCAGATCAGGAGAAAGGGAATGGAACTGTGAAGGGCCAGGGGAAGTTGTGAGTAGCTGGGAAAAGAAAATCCAAGATGTGAATTCTAAGAATGGTGCAACGTACGTCTGGAAGGATGTTAGGGGCCCATAGAAATTGGGAGTGGCAAGATTGCTGTCTAAAGGGACGTCAGGCCTATCTTCTGTGTGACAGAAACTATAGAGAAATACAGAGGGCTGTGGGATTTGGTAACTGAGTTTAATGCAATATCCGCTCATGGGGGAGTGCTTGTAATTTTGGAAGACGTATCTTTGTTTGATCAACTATTTAATGTTAAATTTACCTTTTTGTTTTAAGTATCATTTGCCTGCTAATTAATGTTTGAATTATGTATGCAATTTTGATTCAAAATAAACATTGATTTTGGTTTGTTTATTACAGTAAAAGTTTATCTCATCCATTGTTTTTTTTCTGTTGGGGTTATTTTGGGGATTCCTTTCTTTCATGTCATTGATTTTCATGGGAATTGTAACAAAAGTTGAACATTATTTTGCTGCTCTTGATGGGCCACAGCCCAGAAATGAATCTAAACCCCTCTAAATTTGTCCTTCCTTAGTCAAGGAAACCGGAACTTTACAGAATAATCCATGTGTTGGCCCGCCAATGTCTTATAATTACAGTAGTACTTCTTTATTCTTGCAATCCAGCCCCCTTGTAATAAAGGCTAACATACCATTGGTCTTCCTGATAGCTTTCTGTACTTGTCTATGAATCACAGAAAGACAAGATATAAGGACAACTGAATCATTCTGAATACCAGAATTTACTTATCTCTCACCAATTAAAAATAGTCTGCTCTTCCAATATTCCTACCAAGGAGGGTAATTTCACACTTCCCCACATTACTCCAGTTGTCATCTTCTTGCTCAATCCTTTTTGAAATCTTCCTGAACATCTATGGAAGTAATTTATAAGGATTTGATAAAGTCTCGCTCCTAAGATACTGCATTCTCAAATTGAAGCTCCTGGAATTAAACACAAATTATTGACCAAGTTAGGAACTTGGCAATGTGATAGGAGACAGAGTGGGCATGTATTCTAGTTTTTAGGGTGTGGCTAAATGTATCCAAGAAGGACCTGTGTAGCAACCTGAATAATTTACTGTATTCATTAACTTAGATGAGATAGAAAGCCACATATCCAAATTTGTCAGTGGCACAAAGATAGGTGGCGTTATAAGTACTGCAGATAGAGGCATCAAATTACAAAGAGGTACTGATAGTTTGAGTGGGAAGAACTTTGGCAAATCAATTTCGATATTGGTAAATGTGAGGTCATCCATTTTGGAGCCAAAACGATAGAAGAAGATTCTTTCTAAAGGGCGAAAAACGAGAAACAGTGGAGCTTCAAGAGACTTTGGGGTCCATGTACATAAATTATCAACAGGTACAGAAAATCATCAAAAAGGGTTAATGGAATACTGGCCTTAACATCTAGAGAAATAATGTGTTGAAGACATGTTTCAGCTATGCAAAGTTAGCCCACACCTGCAGTAGTGAACAGTTCTGGGTGTTACAACCTCGGGGGCAAATATATTGGCCCTGCAGGGAGTGAAATTTACTGGATACCTGCACTTCAAAGGTTCAGCTATGAGGAAAGATGGAACAAGCTAGGACTGTATTCCATGGAATTTGGAAGGTTAGGAAGTGGTTTGATGAAAGTTTTCAAAATATTAAGAGGGGACAAATAGGGTTGATAAAAAGAAATTATTTCCGATCATTTAGTCAAAACATTGGAAATAGACCGTTAGAGACAGGCCTCTCAAGAATGGAAGTTCAAATAGTTCTTCATACAAGCAGAGTAAGAAATTTGGAACTCTCTTCTGCCAATGGCAATTGAATCTATTACTAATTTTAAACTGAGATTGATTCATGCTGGCGCGGTGGCCAAGTGGCAAAACATTGGTCTCGTAAACCAAAAATCATGGGCTCGACTTCGGTCCATGCCTGTGTGCAGTTGTGACGTATTCATTGAAGTGTTGGGTTCTGTGGTGTAATGGTGAGCACTCTGGACTCTGAATCCAGCGATCTGAGTTCAAATTATATCTATTAAATTCTTTCATAATCTTAAACTCTTCAATAAGTCACACTTCATCCATCTCTTTTCTAGTGAAATGTTCCTCAGCCTATTCAAGTATTCCTGAAGACTAGACCCACTTGGGATATGAGCAGAATGTTTGGAGTGTACCTCATTTAAGGGGCCATTGGCAAACAATATATGCATTGCTCAATGGAAAGGACATGGACAGACTACTTGTCATACTGATAGAATACAGTAGACAGCACTTTGACTTACCTTGGAAGTGCAGAACATGTTGATCATAAAGTATTGATACATTCACAAGAAACTTCTTTATACAGAGAACGTGGAACTTGCTACCACAGGGAGTGGTTGAAACAAATAGCAAAGATCCATTTATGGGAAAGTTCGACAAACATATGAAAGAAGGGAATGGAAAGTTGAGGGAAGATGGAAAGAGGCTTCAGTGGAGCAAAAGGTCTGTTTCTGTACTACATAACTATGATAGAGTGGCCCTTTTAGCAGGGCGTTCTGAGAGCCATATGATCGGTTCAGACCCTATGGAGTGTAGAGGTCAAAAGCTGAGTCAATTGGGTGCAAGGGTGCATATCCCGAGCTGGGGAGCCACCCCATTTGGAGCCAGGGAGGAGTGTTGTACAAGCACATGGTTAATTCTGTTTGATCCTCGAGTTGTAAATAATTACTTATCATTGGCAATAAATCCTTTGTTACTTCAAGCCATATTGAGTCGCCCTTGATTTATTACAATATCCTAAACGTAAAAGTTTGAAAGGAGGCAAAGCGTGAGCAGCATTCATCTTGCACACGATTCTACATTTGCTCTCAGCTGGTGGGCCTCTGCTCTGCATGAGCCTGTTAATTACTATGTAGCCATTTCTACACTTGTGCAGTAGTAAGACAATCCTTTGCAGCTGCTGAACCTTCGGTATCTTTGCTCATCCCCTGAGTATATTTGTAACCCCCTGCTGATCACTATATGGGGCTACTATTTACCTGTTCGATTTACAGGATCCTGAATTCCTAGCAGTTGATGGTGAGCTGGCTAAATTTCCTGTTTACCCATAAATGCCAGGCTTGCATGAAAAGGATTTGAGTATGTTTAGCGCGGTGCCTCCAAAAATGTTATTGAGATAAACCTTATAATGAGAAAAGGTTTGGAACAACAAGGTAAACGGAATAACAAAAATGTAATAACAAATATAATTAGCAGATATAAACAAGAATCCCAACTGAAGATTTTCCAATTAATCGTTTCAACCTGAGAAATGTTCAGAATATCACCAAGCACTTTGAATTTTAAACATTGGGGCCCATCCGTTGCTGCACATCTGAAGAAAACCACATTCTGTTACCGTTCCTGTCTGATAGTACTCACTTAACCCCGACACACACACAGTCCAGACGGGTCTACGAGAGGGAAGATGATGGAGCAAGCACACAAGGCAGAGGTGCCGCGAGCTATCTGTGTAGTAACGCAGGTCCAGTGCGCTGAAGGCTGTCCTCCTCGGCAGTCATGAAAAACCAAGCAGTTCTACCTGAGAAAGATTCACTTCGAACTGAGTTTTTACTGCCTCTGAAAAGCTTCTCTCCAAAAACGTGGCTGTCCCTCTTCTGCACACTCCCTCCTCAGCTCTGTAGCTGCTTCACTTCCTGGTGCCTTTTTTTCCTCCCGCCCCCAGAGCAATCCCATTGGCCCAGTCCACATCACTCAACCAACAGCATCCTGTTCACAGCACCCGCCCGGCAAACAGGACACTGAAACCCACAAGGGACAAAGAACACTGGTAAATGTCTTCCCCACAAATTTTCCTCAGTCCCTTACATATTATTAGAGCATTTTGCTAAAATTTGTTACTTCACTTGACATTCTATATTTGCAGACATGTGTGGTGGCTCAGGAGTACTGCGTGAGCCTTGTGTTTACTTCCATAAAATGATGAGCATGAAACAAATCAGCAATTCTGCTCAGACTTTCCAATTGATAGGTGGACAGGCAAACAGTCTGACAATATAACAAGCTCAGTCTAAATGCAGTTGTAAAGAAAATTGAATGGACATAAAGTGGAGACAACAGTAGTTTACCTTGCAGCTTGAGGTCTGTTCAGGTTCTGATGAGTCACTCATATCTATATCTTCCAATTCAGGTAGATCCTGTAAAGAAGCAAGAAGCTGGAGTTCATTAAAATTGCACACCGATATGTGAATCTGGATATATACAGAAAATTAATTTAAAATATACAAGGAATGCAAATATCTTTAAATGCACGCAACATCATCTGACGCACAGGTTAAAATTAAAGAGCAGACAAGTATTAAATTTAATTACCATTCACACAATGCTCTTTTTTTCATGAAGTACTTACTGAAAATATAATCTCTGAAATCAATGAATGGCATTTTGAATAATAGGCCTGAGATGAACCGGGTTAAAACATCAGAGACAGTGAATGAAAACACAAATGCTAGAAATACTCAGCAGGTCAGGTGGTATTTGTGCAGAGAGAATCACAAATCATCTGGTCCAAGGAAATTTGTTGACTTTAAGTCCCAGTAATTTTTCCAGTACTATTTCTTTCCTAATAACAATATCCCAAGTTCCTCATTTTGTACAGGCATAAGCCCTTGGAATGTGGAAACAAAAGTTGACCATTCAGAACCTCAAGCTTGTTCAGTGAGTTGTTCATGAACTTTTTTCATTGCCAAGGTCAAGACTCTGTCCCAGTGCATACTTCCCGTGCCCCAATCTTCTTCATCTTTCTGCTGCTTTACACTACCTTGCCTACTCTCTCATCTATAAGAAATATTACTTGCTCCTTGGTCACTCTGGAATAAATCTGCTCATCTCTCAGTATCCCAGTGATTCCCTATATTATTCTGAATGACATTAAGGGAGACCATAATCTCTCCAGTCCGAAATGAAGTCAAAAGACATGTAAATATGAATGGCGTTCCTTTGCCCTCTAAGCAGCTTTAGGCATTGTCAGTCATGTTATCATTCCGCAATGCCTCTCCCCCCCCATCCCCCCCACCCTGCCCTCCTTCCCCCCCTTTCCCCCCACCCTCCACCCCCCTGCCCTCCTTCCCCCTCCCCTCCCCCCTTCCCCGCTCTCCCCCCTCCCCCTCCTTCCCCCACTCCCCCCTTCCCCCTCACCCCCCTCCCTCCTCCCCCCCTGTCCTCCCCTCCACCTCCTCCCTGCCCTCCTCCACCCACCTCCCCCCCCCCAATGGTATATATGGTATACAGTCAGGAGAGAGTTGCCCTGGGAGTCCTTAACATTGACTCCGGACCCCATGAAGCTTCATGGTTTCAGGTTAAACATGGGCAAGGAAACCTCCTACTGGTTACCACGTACCGTCCTCCTTCGGCTGATGAATCAGTATTCTTCCATATTGAACAACATTTGGAGAAAGCACTGAGGGTAGCAAGGACGCAAAATGTACTCTGGATGGGGGATTTCAATGTCCACCACCAAGAGTGGCTCGGCAGCAGCATTACTGATTGAGCAGGTCGGGTTCTAAAGGATATAACTGCAAGACTGGGTCTGCAGCTGGTGGTGAAGAAACCAACAAGAAGAAATAACATACTTGACCTCATCTTTACCAATCTGCCGACTGCAGATACATCTGTCCATGACAGTATCGGTAAGAGTGACTACCGCACAGTTCTTGTGGAGACGAAGTCTCGCCTTCACATTGAGAATAACCTCCATCGTGTTGTGTGGCACTATCACCATGCTAAATGGGACAGACTTCGAACTAGCAACTCAAGACTGGGCATCCATGAGGCACTGTGGGCCATCAACAGCAGCGGAATTGTACTCCAGTACAATCTGCAACCTCATGTAATGAGGTCAGGAGCTGAGTGACCCTGGCAAAACCCAAACTCAAACAATCTGATTCGTTGGTTGTGGGATCGCTTAGCTCTGTCACCTATATGTGAATCTGGATATATATAGATAATTAATTTAAAATATACAAGGAATGCAAATATCTTGAGTGGCATATCCCCCACTCAACCATTACCATCAAGCCAGGGGATTGACTCTGGTTCAATGGAGAGTGTAGGAGGGCAAGCCAGGAGCAGCACCAGGCATACCTAAAAATGAGGTGTCAACCTGGTGAAGTTACCAAACAGGACTACTTGCATGCCAAATGGCAAAAGTAGCAAGTGATAGACAGAGCTAAGCGATCACACAACCAACGAATCAGATTGTTTGAGTTTGGGTTTTGCCAGGGTCACTCAGCTCCTGACCTCATTACAGCCTTGGTTCAAACATGGACAAAAGAGCTGAATTCCTGAGGTGAGAGTGACAGCCCTTGACATCAAGGCCGTGTTTGACCGAGTGTGGTATGAAGGAGCCCCAGCGAAACTGGAATCAATGGCTATCAGGAGGCAAACTCTCCACTGGTTGGAGTCATACCTGGCACATAAGAAGATGGTTGTGGTTGTGGAGGGTCAGTCATCTCAGCTCCAGGACATGTCTGCACGAGTCCCTCAGGGTAGTGTCCTAGGCCGAACAATCTTCAGCTGCTTCATCAATGACCTTCCCTCCATCATAAGGTCAGAAGTGGGAATGTTGGCCGATGATTGCACAATGTTCAGCACCATTCGCGACTCCTCAGATACTGAAGCAGTCCATGTTCAAATGCAACAAGATCTGGACAATATCCAGGCTTGTGGCAAGTAACATTTGCCCCACACAAATCGAGGCAATGACCATCACCAATAAGAGACACTCTAGCCACCGCCCCTTGACATTCAATGGTGTTACCATCACTGAATCCCCCATTGTCAACATCCTTGGGGTTACCATTGACCAGAAACTCAACTGGACTCAGCACATAAACACAGTTGCGACAAGAGCAGGTCAGAGGCTAGGAATACTGTGGCGAGCAACTCACCTCCTGACCCCCAAAGCCTATCCACCATCTACAAGGCACAAGTCAGGAGTGTGATGGAATACTCCCCACTTGCCTGAATGGGTGCAGCTCCAACAACACTCAAGAAGCTTGACACCATCCAGGACAAAGCAGCCCGCTTGATTGGCACCACATCTACAAACATCCACCACTGACACTCAGTAGCAGCAGTGTGTACAATCTACAAGATGCACAGCAGCAATTCACCAAAGGTCCTTAGGCAGCACCTTCCAAACCCACAACCACTTCAATCTAGAAGGACAAGGGCAGCAGATAAATGAGAACACCACCACCTGAAGTTCCCCTCCAAACCACTCGCCATCCTGACTTGGAAATATATCGCCGTTCCTTCACAGTCACTGGGTCAAAATCCTGGAATTCCCTCCCTAACGGCATTGTGGGTCAACCCACGGCACATGGACTGCAGCGATTTAAGAAGGCAGCTCACCACCACCTTCTCAAGGGCAACTAGGGATGGGCAATAAATGCTGGCCAGCCAGCGACGCCCATGTCCCACGAATGAATAAAACAAATGTACGGTCTCCACCACCTCAGAAGAACAAAGCAGGTAGATGGGAACACCACCACCGGCAAGCTCCGATCTAAGCCACACGCCATCCTGACTTGGAACTATATTACTGTTCTTTCACTGTCACTGGGTCAAAGCCTGGAGCAAAGCTTCCTAACAGCACTGTACATATGCCTACACCACAGTTCAAGAAGGTGGCTCACTACCACCTTCTCAAGGATAATTAGAGATGGGTAAAAGATGCTGACTTTAGCAGTGATACTCATCCCATGAAATAATTTTAAAAGTGCAGGAGCCTTGACTTTATAAATATAGGGTTAGAGTACAAAAGCAAAGAAGTTATGCTAAACCTTATAAATCACTAGTTAGACCTCAGGTGCAACACTGCATCCAATTCTGGTCACAGCATATTAGGAAGAATGTCAAAGCAGAAGAGATTTACCAGAAAGATACAAAGAATGAGGGGCTTTCTGGAGGGACTGGAGATACATCAGCTATTCTACTTCGAGCAGAGAAGTTAACAAAAATAAATTAACAGATGTGTTCAAAATCATGGGGGATTTTGATAAGAGCACAAATTCAGAAACTATGTCCACTGGCTGGATACACAGTCACCAGAGGACACATATTTTAGGTAACTGACAGAAGAGCCAGGGGTGAAATGAGGGATCTTTAAAATACATAATAAGCTATCATGATCTGGAATGCACTGTCTGAAAGGTGGTGGGAAAAGATTAAATATTAACTTTCAAAGGGGAATTGGATATGTACCTGAAAAAGAGAAATTTGCAGGTTGCACAGAAAGAGGAGTGTAAGACCAATTGAATAGCTCTTTCAAAGGTCACATAACCTTCCTCTATACTGTATGATTCTATGATATCTGAAAACATTTCCAAAAAACCCTTTAAATTTGGTGAGCTTTGCTCACTTATTCAACTACTCACATCAATATACAGCTTTCCTTTCCCTTCTATCGTCTCCATCGTGTCCATCTTTTCCAGTTCTGGTACTAGAAATCTCTCAGCAGCTACCTTATTTGATGAGACATCTGACAAGAGAGATCAGAAAGACTCTTATGAGTCAGAACATTTCTAACATTTCCATGCTCACTGTCCTATACTGGTTCTATGTTAAGCAATATATCGATTAACATTCTCCAGCTTTTCAAATCCTTCCATGGCCTCACCCTTATCCAATTCTGTAACCTGTTCCAGTCTCACAAGTCTCTGAAATATTCAAATACTGGTCTCTACAGTGTTGTGAATTTGGTCATTCCACCTCTGGTAGCTGTGCCTTCAGGTTGACTGGGGCCTAAGCTCTAGAATTCCCTCCAAACCCTTGAACATACTGTGGCCAAACGGGCTATCTAAGATGCCGATTTGTAAAGCACTCTGGGACAATTGGGGAAGAGCTAAAATGACAGGCTGCGGTCTAAAAGACAGAGATAAGCAGGCTGCAACCCAGACGAGTGAATACACAGGATATGGGTCATCTCCAGGACAAAAGAGATTTTCTGGTCAAACTGGGTTGTTTACCAGACATAGGGGCGCAGTAACCCCTTATTTGGGAGGAAGGCGTGTATTCTACATGCCCCCAGCACCTACAGACATGGCCGTTGGGGACACACCCAGAGATTGGTGTGGCAGCACCCAATTGGACTTTATCGATCGGGGTGATCAAGTCCTGATCGATTGTCAATGGCCAAAAGGGGCGCGAAACCCAATGGGGTATAAAGGGTGCTGCACAACCAAGAATCTCTCTCTCTCTGACCCCACGGACGAGCTACAACAACGGTGACCATCGCCAGCGATGACCAGCATGAGGACAGCCACCGCACCCAAGAAGGAAGATCAGAGCCAGAGTGCCAGACCAGACCAAAGGACCAGACTACGCAGAGGACGACTGAGACCAACGCACAGATAAAGGCCAATATCTGCTTGGGTACTTGCCAGTCACGCAAAGTTAAGTCAAGGTCTTGTATTGGACTTGAACTTTAGTATTTTTTGTAAGATGACTTATTGTTGGTTGGGTGGGTGGTTATTGATTGTGTGTCTTAAATAAATATTGGTTGTACTAACAAGACATCTACTCGCAGTTATTTGTCCACCGTATAATGGTTAAAACAGACTGTGTGGCAGGCACAACAATACTTAGCAAGCTGCTACAGCCCTCTGCTGTAAAGAATTCCTCAGATTCACCCCCTCTGAGAAGAAATTTGTTCTCATCTCTGTTTTAAATGGATGACCCTTTAACCTAAGATTATGCTCTCGAGTCAAAGACTCTCTCACAAGAGGAAACATCTGCTCAGCATCTACCCTGTCAAGCCCCCTGTGAATCCTGTATCATTAAATAAGGTCACTTTTCATTCTTCTAAATGAGTACAGACCCAACCTACTCAACCTCTCCTCATAAGAAAATTCCTCTGTACCCGGGATCAACCTAGTGAACCTTCTCTCGACGGTCTCCAATGCCAGTATATATTTCTTAGGATAAGGGGATCAAAACTGTTCACAGTATTCCAGGTGTGGTCTAACTAATGTCTTGTATAGTTTTTTAGCAAGACTTCCCTATTTTTGTACTCCATTCCCTTTGAAATAATGGCCAACATTCCATTTGCCTTCCCTGGTACCTGCTGAACTTGCTTGCTAGCTTTTTGTGATTTATGCACAAGGACCCCAAATCCCTCCGTGCTGTAGTTTTCTGTCATCTTTCTCCATTTAAATAATATGCAGTTCCTTTATTCTTCTTACCAAAGTGCATAACTTCACATTTCCCTAAATTATATTCCATCTGCCAAGTTTTTGCTCACTCACTTAACCTATCTATATCCCTCTGTAGACTCTAGGGCAGGATTTTCCAGCCACGCTCGCCCGAAACCGGAAAAGCCCGCCCGAGGCTAATGGACCTTTCTATGGTCCGTCCCTCGCCCACTACGATTCCCGTGGAAGGCAGGACAGGAAAATTCGCTCCTTTGTGTCATCCTCACCACTTGCCTTCCAACCTATTTTGTGTCATCTGTAAACTTGACAATAGTAGATTCACTTCCCTCATCCAAGTCATTAATGTATGTTGTAAATAACTGTGGCCCCAGCACTGATTCCTGTGGCACTCCACCAGTTACAGGTTCCCATTCCTCAAAATGCCCTTCTTATTCCAACTCTCTCCAGGGGACTTAATTGGCCTTTAGCACCATTAGTTTCCCCAGTATTTCTTCTCCAGTGATAATTATTGAATTTATTTTCTCCCCCTCTTTTGCTCCTTGGTTATTTAGTATTTTAAGAATGGCATTATTGTCTTCCATTGTGAAGGCTGATGCAAAATATTTATATAACTCCTCTGCCATTTCTTGGTTCCCCTTTATTATTGCCCCAGTCTCATTCTTTCAGGGCCATATGTTCATTTTGGTCTCTCCCTTCCTTTTTATATATTTAAGGGGGCTCTTACTGATTGTTTTTATATTACTTGCTAGGTAACCTTCATAGTTATCTTCTGCCTCTTTACTATTGGTTGGTGGAGGCTTGGAGGGCCGAAGGGCCTGTTCCTGTGCTGTAATTTTCTTTGTTCTTTGTTTTTTGTATTATTTTGTTAGTTTTTAAAACTTACTGAATTTTTTGGCTTACCACTAATCTTTGCCATATTGTCTTTTTTTTTTCAGTTTAATTCTATCCTTAATGTCCTTGGTTAACCAAGGCTAATTTATCCCCTTCCTAGAATCCTGCTTCCTCACTGGGATCTATCTTTGTTGTGAGTCATGAAATATTTTCATAAACATCTGCCATTGTTGCCGTCTTTTCTGCTAAACCCCTTTCCCAGTCCACTCCAGCCAACTCTGCCCTCATTCCTTTGCAATTGCCCTTATTGAAGTCTAGCACAGTTGTTTCTGATCCAAGTTTCTCACTCTCAAACTGAATGCTAAATGCTATCATGTTGTGGCCACTGTTTCCGAGAGGTTATTTTACTGTGAGATTGTTTATTAAACCTGCCTCATAACATATTACCAGGTCCAAAATAATCTGATCCCTAGTTGGATCCACAACATATTGTTCTAGGAAATTGTCCCAAACACACTCTAAATTATACACAGAGCATAAAATGTGGGTGGTTGCCATGTTTATCGTTCTTTATGCTCTTTGTGGGCTTGTCTTAATGTATGCACCTTCGCCACACAGCCCTTATTGCCTGCATGATTCCTAGCACCCAGTTATAAGATTTTGGTAAGTATATCATCCAGTTGTGGAGTGAAATCTTGAGGCTGGCTTCTAATGCAAGTATAACATGTTGTAGCTAAAACCTGATTTTGGGGCTAAAATCTATTTCAGCATCTTCAGCGTCTTAAACACTGTGTTAATTTGTCCATAAAGATCTATGATATTTTGTGCTAGCACATCAACTAATTTGGAGGATGCACAATCAAACAAATTTATAACTTCCTAATTAAAGGTTTGCAAGCAATAAGTGGCTGATTAACTAAGATGAGGCATAGCATGGGAAGGAAACTTTGTCTAATGTCAACTTCAAGGCCGGGATTCTCCCCAAAAAATTCTAAGTTCCCAACAAGCAGGAAAATGGAAGTAAATCCTACTGTTTTTTTTAGCGTGATTTCCAGAATGAATCTCTGGCACCCTGTGCATCACAGCGTGCCCAAGCATGATTCAGTCTGGAAAGCTGGGGGCAGAGCCTATTCCCACCTGAGAGGCTGGCAACATAGCACTGAGTGAGCCACTATGCATGTGCCAATCTGTCAGAGCAGAGATTGGTGCATGCACAGTACACCCCGCCCCCCCCCCCCGCCCCCATTGCCGACCTCCTGATCGCTGGCCAGCCCGGCAACCCTCCATCACTAGCCTCCCAATTCCCCAACCCCAATTGCTGGCCTCTCAGCCCTCCCTGGAACAGCCCTCTTTCCTGAACGCCCTTCCCAATCCCGATGACCAGTGCCGATGTCCACGCCCCCTGATCCCAATGATCAGTCCCGATGTCCCACCCCTCCCCGGCCAGCCCTGATCTCCCCTCTGACAGTCCCAAGAACCCGCCCATCCTGATGACCAACGCCAACACCTCCCGGGCAGCCCTGACCCTCCCACACCCCCATCCAGAGGGCGAGACCCGATCGCACTCACTTTCGCCCTCCTCAACCAATCCTGATGGCAGAGTGGCAGCAAGTGCTGCCCCCCCACCCTGCCCCAATGAGTGTTTCCCAATTGGCCCTGCTCTCTGTAGGCCCTTCCCCCTCTGCCACTCCCTTGGCACTGCCCAATGCTCTGTCGGCAGTGCCAAGGGGCCTCTTGGGCAGTGCCAGGCTGGCACTGCCAAGCTGGCAGTGCCCAAGGGGCAACCCCCTTATCGCTGACCTCCCAATGGCCTCTCTTCCCTGCCAGCAGGGTCAGGCCGCCTGTTCCTCATTAGTGGGGATCAGCAGTAAACACTGCTGGACGGAACTGCTGGTGGGGAAGTGTTAGGAATGGGTTAACAGACCTTCCAATTAACTCCTAATTTGCTGTCAATTACTCAGTAGAAGTCACTGATACATAAAGGGGCTACAGGTGGCACTAGGGGTTGATGGAAAATTGTATGTGGAGTTAAATCACAGAAATAAAGGTAGCTTATGAAGGAGCTGATCTTGTGTCTCCTTTACTGAATTGCAACCTAGAGGTTCATACAGTGGTAGCAGAGAATGGTTGTTGGTACTAAGTAAAGGACTGCAAGTTATGACTTTTTTGAGGAGAAAAGGAGGAAGTAGACTTTGCTCAAATTCCAATCAACTAAAGAGTGAATAGGAGACAACAAAATGACTGAACCTAGAGTGAAAGTGTCAGGATATGACCATCCACCATTACGTTCAGAAACTGAGCCTTTATGACCTATAGAGAAGTAAATTCATCATGTGGACTAAGGCTTTGAGTAAAAGAAAACAAGGAATGGCCTTGGCTCTTTTTTTACCGCTTAGAAGTGAAATTAGTTGAAAAGTATTTTCTGAGTTAGAACATTTGGACTTGGAGGAAGGTCTGGATAACTTTTTAACCTTTATGGATAAGATTTACCAAAGGATGACCTATTGAAGCTTGGTACAAAATTGATTTTAGTTTTTAGAAATCAGAAGATATTTTTATTGGATGGAATTTAACAGACTATATATAAGGCTGCAAAAACACTATCTGGAAATTCTGCAGTCTGTGTTGGCATTTAAGTTACTGGACTGTACTAACATTACAAATATGGATAGGTTCCTGGTTTTTGACAGGAGTTAAATTTGCAGACAAAGATACCTTATATGATCAAATATTAGAAGTCTTTTTTTAAAAAAAAATCCTTTAGGGAAACAGTCTATACCCATGGTTTTTATGACACAAATGGGTCAATCAGTGTGGAGTCAGTGCGGGTCACTGCCTGCCTGGAGTTTGCACATTCTCCTCGTGTCTGCGTGGGTTTCCTCCGGGTGCTCCGGTTTCCTCCCACAGTCCAAAGATGTGCGGGTTAGGTTGATTGGCCAGGTTATAAATTGCCCCTTAGAGTCCTGGGATGCGTAGGTTAGAGGGATTAGCGGGTAAATATGTGGGGGTAGGGCCTGGGTGGGATTGTGGTTGCTGCAGACTCGATGGGCCGAATGGCCTCCTTCTGCACTGTAGGGTTTCTATGGTTTCAGTGATAAAACAGACACTGTTAACAGGATGGCAAAATCGTACAGACACAAGTCAGCCATGGGAATATGGCAGAAGATCAGGACCCAGAAATTACGAGGACAGAAACCCCTTTTAATGTCTATAACCCAAGAAAGGATATGGAGAGGGGTAACAGAAAAATGAACCCCAGAAATGCCCAGGGTATGATTGGTGTTTTTGGTGTGACTCTAAATTTAATCATGCTGTCAACTGCTCAGAATGATCAAATAATGTTTGAAGCTACACAAGACAGGGAAGAATCAGAAGAGGAAAGAGATAGTGACCAGAAAGCTTTACTCCTGTAATGAAAGTTTTGGTTGCAGAGTCCTTTAATTGTGCTGTATTGGACAGTGGTTGTATGTCTACTATGTGGAATTGACTGGTTAAAATGTTACCTGGACTCTTTAAATGTTGAAAATTGGAACAAGGTTTAAAAAATTTGAAAGTTCCACAAGTTTCAGGTTTGGGGATTATAATACCCTGAAGTCACTGAAGAGTGGTGATCTCTTGCAATATTGTTGGGGTGAATCATTTCATCAACACATGTTGTGTTAAGTGAGATATCTTTGGCTCTGAGGAGACCATCAATGAAGAAAGCACACATGAAACTGGATATGAAAAATGATAAGGCAACAGTTTTTGGAAAAATGGTGGACTTGCAAGTTACACAGTTGGGACACTATTGTAGTCAATGACAAATAATTTCAGGGAAGGAAGTGTTATTACAGCCAGAAATGGAACTTTAGCTGATAAAGCTCATTGTGTTGAAGCTGCATCAGCAACTTGCACATTCATCTCCTCGGAGGCTGCAAAATTTATTAAAGGATACAGTTTTAAAAGATGAAGACTACACTAATCTAATAGAACAGGTCAATGATCGATGTGAAATTTGTAGGACGTACAGAAGGACACCACCACAACCAGCTCTACCTTTGGCCAGAGATTTTAATGACATTGTGGCCATGGACCTTAAGATCTGGGAAAAAGCTAACAATGTATTCATTTTGCACTTTGTAGATACAGTGACCAGATTTAGTCAATCAACTGTTGTACGTAGTAAAGAAAAGAGAATAATCCTGGATCAAATCGTGGAAAATGGAGACAATGGAGAGGAATTTGCTAATGATGAGTTTAGAAATATGTGTGAAATTATGACTGTGGCTGCAGAAAGCCTGTTTAGTAATGGGGTGTGTGAGAAACCATGCTGTAATAGATGAGATGCCCTGGAAAATGTTGGCAGATGGACCAAATTGGAAGTTAAATTCAGCTTTGGCATAGGCGGTACATGCAAAGAATTTGTTGCAGATGGTTGGGAGCTTTTGTCCATATCAATTAGTATTTGGTAGAAATCCTAAAATTCTGTCCATTTTGAATGACCAGCCTCCAGCTTGGGAAGGGACTACAACCAGCTCTGCCTTTGCTGAGCATTTAAATGCATTGCATATAAGTAGAGTATTTTTGGAAACGGAAGTCTCAAAGAATTCGCAGAGCTTTAAGGCACAATGTATGGCCATCTAACACTATTTTTCAGCAAAGAGACATAGTATTCTGAGACAATTTTCATAAATGGAAAGGCCCAAGGAAGGTTATAGGCATTGATGGCAAAACGATTGTTTTACAACAAAAGTAATCAGGCTATTAGGGTACATTCAGGATAATGGGTACAGATTGCAAACTTACAAATTTAGAAAAAGCAGACGAATATTATGAGGAATCAGGATCATCTGATACTCGTGTCACAGAATTATGAGAACTAGTTAGCTGAAATACAGGGTATCTGTAGAGGGACACAATACTTCTGAACTAGAACAGGGCATTTTTTCTAAAAGACAACTGTCAAAGGTTGGGACAAAAGTGACTAACTTGTCTGAAGGGTCCAGTCAATGGAAGGATGCAACTGTCATTAGTAGAATAGGGAAGGCCACAGGAGAGGCTGTCAGGATCACGTATTGGGAATACGAAGTTCAAAAATGGAGGGCACAGAAATGTAGTGCCAGTTCAGATAGTAAGTCCAATAGTGAACGTGATCACAGGAAGAGATCACGAACAATTGAAAGAACATCCCACAACAGGGGGGAAAAATCAAGCAGTGAATGTACAGAATGAGATATGAGATGGGATAGCTTGACAAGGTCTTGGAATATGAGTAAGACTACAACTGCTACGAGGAGTAGAAGCCCACATGCTCATGAAATTTTGGTAGCCTCCAATAAATTAAATGAAAAAGTTATAAAAGATGCCAAACTGCATAGTTGGAGTGAATTTGAGGTATACACGGAAGTACCAGATGGGGGTTAAGAGTTCTCTCTCACTCATGGATTTTCAAGGAAAAGGTGCTTCTTGATGGAACTTATAAAGCAAAGGCCAGGCTTGTGGCAAGGGGATTTGAAGAAAACTTAGAAGATCAGGATTTAAGGGTGGATTCACCTACAGCAGGAAAAGTTATTTTAAAGATCTTATTGGCTCTTAGCTACAAGGGCATGGGAATGCAAATCGATAGATATAAAAGCTGCCTTTTTGCAGGGGCATCCGCTTCAGATATTTTTCTCCCTCCTCCTAAAGAGGCAGCTAACACAGGAGGAGTACTCTGGAAGTTAAATGTGTATATGGACTAAATGATGTGTCTATTTTTGGAGTTTGGTATTTTTCAGTACGGTCGGTTTTGTTAAAGTTAGGCTGTTGCCAGTTGAAAGAAGATCCTACAATGTTGTATTGGCACTATGAAGGAAATCTTTCTGTTATCTTTATGATGCATGTTGGGTTTTTTTTTGTGGGGTGGTAGTAACGATTTATAGCTATTGTAATTTCTGGGCTGAGGAAGGAATTCAGGGTTGGAAGTCAGGCGTTTCCAAGTGGGAACTTGTGTATGGAGTCAGTAGAGATAGGCAAGGTGATGAATGAATACTTTTCTTCAGTGTTCACCAAAGAGAGGGGCCATGTTTTTGAGGAAGAGAAGGTGTTACAGGCTAATAGGCTGGAGGAAATAGATGTTCGGAGGATGTACTGGCAGTTTTGAATAAACTGAAGGTCGATAAGTCCCCTGGGCCTGATGAAATATATCCTAGGATTCTATGGGAGGCAAGGGATGAGATTGCAGAGCCTTTGGCTTTGATCTTTGGGTCCTCACTGTCCATGGGAATGGTGCCAGAGGACTGGAGAGTGGCGAATGTTGTTCCTCTGTTTAAGAAAGGGAATAGAAATGACCCTGGTAATTATAGACCGGTTAGTCTTACTTCGGTGGTTGGTAAATTGATGGAAAAGGTCCTTAGGGATGGGGTTTACGACCATTTAGAAAGATGCGGATTAATCCGGGATAGTCAGCACGGATTCGTGAAGGGCAAGTCGTGCCTCACAAATTTGATTGAATTTTTTGAGGAGGTAACTAAGTGTGTTGATGAAGGTAGGGCAGTTGATGTCATATACATGGATTTTAGTAAGGCGTTTGATAAGGTCCCCCATGGTCGGCTTATGATGAAAGTGAGGATGTGTGGGATAGAGGGAAAGTTGGCCGATTGGATAGGTAACTGGCTATCTGATCGAAGACAGAGGGTGGTGGTGGATGGAAAATTTTCGGATTGGAGGCAGGTTGCTAGCGGAGTGCCACAGGGATCAGTGCTTGGTCCTCTGTTCTTTGTGATTTTTATTAATGACTTAGAGGAGGGGGCTGAAGGGTGGATCAGTAAATTTGCTGATGACACCAAGATTGGTGGAGTAGTGGATGAGGTGGAGGGCTGTTGTAGGCTGCAAAGAGACATAGATAGGATGCAAAGCTGGGCTGAAAAATGGCAAATGGAGTTTAACCCTGATAAATGTGAGGTGATTCATTTTGGTAGGACTAATTTAAATGTGGATTACAGGGTCAAAGGTAGGGTTCTGAAGACTGTGGAGGAACAGAGAGATCTTGGGGTCCATATCCACAGATCTCTAAAGGTTGCCACTCAAGTGGATAGAGTTGTGAAGAAGGCCTATAGTGTGTCAGATTTTATTAACAGGGGGTTGGAGATTAAGAGCCGTGGGGTTATGCTGCAACTGTACAGGACCTTGGTGAGACCACAGTTGGAACATTGTGTGCAGTTCTGGTCACCTCACTATAAGAAGGATGTGGAAGCGCTGGAAAGAGTGCAGAGGAGATTTACCAGGATGCTGCCTGGTTTGGAGGGTAGGTCTCATGAGGAAAGGTTGAGGGAGCTAGGGCTGTTCTCTCTGGAGCGGAGGAGGCTGAGGGGAGACTTAATAGAGGTTTATAAAATGATGAAGGGGATAGATAGAGTGAACGTTCAAAGACTATTTCCTCGGGTGGATGGAGCTATTACAAGGGGGCATAACTATAGGGTTCATGGTGGGAGATATAGGAAGGATATCAGAGGTAGGTTCTTTACGCAGAGAGTGGTTGGGGTGTGGAATGGACTGCCTGCAGTGATAGTGGAGTCAGACACTTTAGGAACATTTAAGCGGTTATTGGATAGGCACATGGAGCACACCAGGATGATAGGGAGTGGGATAGCTTGATCTTGGTTTCAGATAAAGCTTGGCACAACATCGTGGGCCGAAGGGCCTGTTCTGTGCTGTACTGTTCCATGTTCTATGTTTCCAAATATATTGGGCTGGAAATCAGACTGGGTCAGGTGTAACTTTACATCAGCAATCTTATTTGGAGAGTATCAGCCCAATAGCTGTTAGTCGTGGTAGGGTTTCACAAAAGGATGCGATGGTTTCAAAGACAGAAAAAGAGGAACTCAAGTTTGATTGGGCAACTGAATTGGCTAGGTAGACAGACCGGACATTAGTTTTGATGTCCTAGAATTGAGTACAATAATGAACCTATGGTGGAAGACATAATGAGAGCAAACAAAATGTTGCCCAAACTAAAGTGTTTTGAGGTTCCTGTTTTTGGGAGATCTTAGGCACTTAACTCATAGTTTATAGTGACTCATCCTATGCCAATTTGTGTGATGGGGTTTCAAGCGCAGGAGGTTTTATAATATTTATTTTTGGGAAAAATGTTGCCCCCTTACATGGGAAACAAAGTAAGGAGAGTGGTTAAAAATCACATTGGCTGCCGAGACACTAGGCCTGCCTTGTAGAGGCAGTGGATATGGCCTCCATATTCCGGATATTAATGGAAATTTTGGGGTTAGGAGATTCGGGTAAAATACCCATTGAGTGTCACATTGACAATAAATCCCTTTGGGAGAATGTGCACGCCACAAAGTGTAAATGAGAAAAGGTTGAGGATCCACATTGTCCAGCATTTGCTTTAAGTTAACTAAGAGGAAATATCAAAAATTAAATGGGTCAATAGTAGCTATCAGTTATCCAATTCTTTTACTAAAAGGAGCTAGTTTAAAGAACCTTTTGGACATTATTAAGGAAGGCTGTATCTTTCTGTGAATGTATGTTTGTTTATTTTGTATTCAAGAAATGTATAAAAAAGAGAGTATAAAAAAGTGTGTTTGGTTTTTTTCTTTGGAAACAATATTCATCAAAATATTTTTTCTCTAAGGGGAGACTGTTAGGAATGGGTTAAGACTTTCCAATTAAGTCCTAATTTGATGTCAATTATTCAATAGAAGTCACTGATCTATAAAGGGGCAACAGGTGGCACTGGGGGTTGATGAAGAATTATATGTGGAGTTGCATCAAAGAAATAAAGATAGTTTATGAAAATGCAGAACTTGTGTCTCCTTTACTGAGCTGCAACCGAGAGGCTCATACATATAATTAGCTCTGTGCTGGAAATCCAGCATAGAACTGATTACGTCAGAAATCTTTGCCTGGGAGGCAGCTGGAGACCATGACACCCAACGGGAAGCCCATGTAATGGTTGCAGCTGATGTCTCCCAGTCTGCTATACTCCAGCGGAGATGCAAACTGGGAGAACTGCCCCCCAGATGTCTTAAAGGAAAAACACCCTCCCTGATTTTCACTGTAAATCAAACCTCAGCACATTAAAAAAATTCCAAGGTAATTTGCAAATATATTAACCTGCAGTATCACTGCTGAACACTGCGTTCTGTAATTGGTCAGAAGTGCTAAGCGATGGTGAGAAAATTTCTTTCTCTGACTGTACAGGCTTGGTATTACTCTCTCCGTTCAAACTGAAAAGTAGAGCGACCTGGTCTACCATCTCTGTACTTGATCCATTTTGTTGGTCCTTGGTAGCCGTCTCAGCTCTCTCTCTTGTCGCTTCTTGCTGCTGTTCTGCCAAGGTCTCTTCCTGGATTTTTATTACATCATTCGCAAACTTCTCAATCTTTTGCTGGCTGTCTGCCCTTGAATAACACAGAGTTTCTGCAGATACACTGGACTCTGAAGGAAGCTCTTCACCTTTGAATTTAAAAAGATTCAATTGCAGTGTGAAAAACAAGAAAAATAAGTTTTAAAAACTAAACATTTGAATTAAGGGGGAATATTGGAGCACTCTGTTGGTGTCTTATTGTAATACAATATGGCAGCAGACAATAATCTACATTTATACAGCACCTTTAATGTCATCAAACATTCCATGATGCCTCGAGTCTATTTGGACAGATGCTGGTAGCAGGTCACAGTAGGTTTTAAAGGAGAGAGAGATAGAGGTTTATAAAGGGAATTCCAGAAGATAGAGCTGAGACAGCTGCCAAAAGTGGAGCATAGGAAACTACTGAAAACACAAGATTTCAGAATTGCAAGGGCAGAGTTTTCAAAGGATGCAGGTTAAAGTAGATTACAGATGAGAATATTTTTAATTGATGCATGGCCAAATGAACTAGCACAAACCTGAAGGGTTCTTTTATCATATTGCTACACCTTCCCTCATCACTATTTCATGCAGACTCTGGCTTGAGAGTTGAAGACCTACAGATCTGCAGGGTTACATGGCTCTGGCAGTGGAGGGTATTTCATTGTTTGGGATATTCCTCCAGTCACGGCTGAGTTTGTTTAGCTGCATCCCCACTTCCGCGTAAGTGTTTTCCAGTGGCTGACAGCAGTCCTGAGCAGATCGAGACATGCCAAGTATGCCATGTTTTGTTGGCTCCTGGTGAAATGGATTCCTCTGGGTCATTATTTTTTAAATTCATTGAGGGGATGTGGATTTCACTGGCTAGGCCAGCAGTTATTGTCCTTTAGAGAATTCTTGTACCTTTGTCTGAAGCTGCCCTGACCAATCAGGAAGATGGTGGCAGTTGTAGAGGTTAGTCTGGGAGCTGGACAATATGTAAAAAGCTGCCCCTCAACTTGAGCTGGCTTTTTCTGGAAGAGAGGATGAGGAGGGTCATTGGTCTGTTATGTCTGTTCTATTCGTGATGTAATTTGCCTCCCTCTGGCAAGCGGAATACCAGGAACCAGGTACAGATCGGGAATTTCAATAGATTTTAGGCAGACAGTAATAGCTCTGCAAGCAGTGTTGAATACTTTTGGTAGATAGATGAATGGGCTGGTCATTGGTATATTGAAAAGCAAGGGTGCGTGAACTTTACATTGAGGTTTTTCTGTTTGTACTCTCTACTTCTCTTGCCAGTTAGGTCATAAAGAAACATTGGGTTGCCAGCATGTTGCATGTCAGCTCAAGCAATATTTGATTAAAAGGAAGGTAGTCAAACGGATGTGATTGTACACATTGGGGGAAATGATGTAGGTAGGAAGAGCAGGGGGGTCATACGAGAGAAATTCAGGGAGTTGGGTGCTAGGCTAAAAAGTAAGACCTCCAGTGTAGCAATCTCTGGACTGCTCCCGGTGCCTAGTGCAAGTGAGGCTCGGAACAGGGAGATTCTACAGTTGAACGCGTGGCTAAAGGACTGGTGCAAGAGGGAGGGTTTTAAATTCATAGATAACTGGGAAATCTTCAAGTCAGGATGGCAACTGTACAGAAAGGATGGGTTACACCTTAACTGGAAGGGAGCAAATATCCTGGCTGGGAGTTTTGCTCGAGTGTTTCGGCAGGATTTAAACTAGTGTGGCAGGGGGGTGGGGAACAAAACAGGAGGTCAGTAAATACTGAGGCTGGGGTCGAGCTGGGGGCCAGGGCAAGGCTAGCTAAGAAGAGGAGCACTCTGGAGGAGGAGGACCTGACTGGGCCTGGAGGTCTGGAGTGCATCTGCTTCAATGCGAGGAGTGTAACGGGCAAAACAGACGAACTTAGGGCCTTAATGCTTGTGCGGAATTTGGATGTGGTTGCGGTGACGGAAACTTGGTTAAAAGAAGGACAGGACTGGCAGCTGAATATTCCGGGGTATCAGTGTTTTAGGCGAGACAGAGGAGGGGCTAAAAAAGGTGGGGGAGTAGCGATATTAGTTAAGGAGTATATTACCGCGGTGCAGAGGGTAGACAACTTAGAGGGGTCATGTACTGAGTCGCTGTGGGTGGAACTCAGAAACAGGAAGGGTGCAGTCACTATGCTGGGGGTGTACTACAGACCACCCAACAGCCCACGGGAAGTGGAGGAAAGGATATGTCAGGAGATTCTGGATAGGTGCAGAAAACATAGGGTTGTTGTAGTGGGGGACTTTAATTTCCCTGGCACAGACTGGAAAGTGCTTAGAGCTGGGGGACCGGACGGGGAGGAATTTGTAAAATGCGTACTGGAAGGTTCTTTGGAACAGTATGTAGATAGCCCGACTAGAGAGGGGGCTATACTGGACCTAGTTCTGGGAAATGAGCCCGGTCAGGTCGTCAAAGTTTCGGTAGGGGAACATGTGGCAAATAGTGACCATAACTCTGTTAACTTTAGGATAGTAATGGACAAGGATGAGTGCTGTCCTACGGGCAGGGTGCTAAATTGGGGGAAGGCTGACTATAGCCGGATTAGGCAGGAATTGGTGGATGTTGATTGGGAGAGGATGTTCGAGGGTAAGTCCGCGTCTGGCATGTGGGAGTCTTTTAAGGAACTATTGATAAGGCTGCAGGATAGGCATGTGCCTGCAAAAAGGAAAGATAGGAAAGGTAGGATTCGAGAGCCGTGGATAACCAGGGAAATTGAGGATCTGATTAAAATGAAAAGGGAGGCGTACGTTAAGTCCAGGCAACTGAAAACAGATGGAGCTCTGGAGGAATACAGAGAGAGTAGGAAAGATCTCAAACGGGGAGTTAGAAGGGCAAAAAGAGGGCACGAGATGTTCTTGGCAGGCAGGATTAAGGAGAATCCTAAGGCATTCTATTCATACGTTAGGAACAAAAGAGTTGTCAGGGAGAAAATCGGACCTCTCAGGGACAAAGGAGGGGAATTATGCTCAGAACCCAAGGGAATAGGGGAGATCCTAAATGAATACTTTGCATCGGTATTCACGAAGGAGAGGGGCGTGTTAACCGGGAGTGTCTCGGAGGGAGGTGTTGACCCGTTAGAGAAAATCTCCATTACGAGAGAGGAAGTGTTAGGTTTTTTAGGGAACATTAAAACTGACAAAGCCCCAGGGCCTGATGGCATCTATCCTCGACTGCTCAGGGAGACGAGAGAGGAAATTGCTGGGCCTCTGACGGAAATCTTTGTCGCTTCTTTGGACACGGGTGAGGTCCCTGAGGATTGGAGGATAGCGAATGTGGTCCCGTTGTTTAAGAAGGGTAGCAGGGATAACCCAGGAAATTATAGGCCGGTGAGCTTGACGTCCGTGGTAGGGAAGTTGTTGGAGAGGATTCTTAGAGACAGGATGTATGTGCATTTAGAACGGAACAATCTCATTAGTGACAGACAGCATGGTTTTGTAAGAGGGAGGTCGTGCCTTACAAATTTGGTGGAGTTTTTTGAGGAAGTGACAAAAACGGTTGATGAAGGAAGGGCCGTGGATGTCGTCTATATGGATTTCAGTAAGGCATTTGACAAAGTCCCACATGGCAGGTTGGTTAAGGAGGTTAAGGCTCATGGGATACAAGGAGAGGTGGCTCGATGGGTGGAGAACTGGCTTGGCCATAGGAGACAGAGGGTAGTGGTCGAAGGGTCTTTTTCCGGCTGGAGGTCTGTGACCAGTGGTGTTCCGCAGGGCTCTGTACTGGGACCTCTGCTATTTGTGATATATATAAATGATTTGGAAGAAGGTGTAACTGGTGTAATCAGCAAGTTTGCGGATGACACAAAGATGGCTGGAATTGCGGATAGCGAAGAGCATTGTCGGGCAATACAGCAGGATATAGATAGGCTGGAAAATTGGGCGGAGAGGTGGCAGATGGAATTTAATCCGGATAAATGCGAAGTGATGCATTTTGGAAGAAATAATGTAGGGAGGAGTTATGCAATAAATGGCAGAGTCATCAGGAGTATAGAAACACAGAGGGACCTAGGTGTGCAAGTCCACAAATCCTTGAAGGTGGCAACACAGGTGGAGAAGGTGGTGAAGAAGGCATATGGTATGCTTGCCTTTATAGGACGGGGTATAGAGTATAAAAGCTGGAGTCTGATGATGCAGCTGTATAGAACGCTGGTTAGGCCGCATTTGGAGTACTGCGTCCAGTTCTGGTCGCCGCACTACCAGAAGGACGTGGAGGCATTGGAGAGAGTGCAGAGAAGGTTTACCAGGATGTTGCCTGGTATGGAGGGTCTTAGCTATGAGGAGAGATTGGGTAGACTGGGGTTGTTCTCCTTGGAAAGACGGAGAATGAGGGGAGATCTAATAGAGGTATACAAGATTATGAAGGGTATAGATAGGGTGAACAGTGGGAAGCTTTTTCCCAGGTCGGAGGTGACGATCACGAGGGGTCACGGGCTCAAGCTGAGAGGGGCGAAGTATAACTCAGACATCAGAGGGACGTTTTTTACACAGAGGGTGGTGGGGGCCTGGAATGCGCTGCCAAGTAGGGTGGTGGAGGCAGGCACGCTGACATCGTTTAAGACTTACCTGGATAGTCACATGAGCAGCCTGGGAATGGAGGGATACAAACGATTGGTCTAGTTGGACCAAGGAGCGGCACAGGCTTGGAGGGCCGAAGGCCTGTTTCCTGTGCTGTACTGTTCTTTGTTCTTTGCTCTTTGAAGGGGGGGAGGTTTAACACAGATATCAGAAGGACATATTTCACACAGAGGGTCGTGGGGGCCTGGAATGTGTTGCCGGGCAAGGTGGTGGAGGCGGACACACTGGGAACGTTTAAGACTTATCTAGACAGCTATATGACCGGAGTGGGAATGGAGGGATACAAAAGAGTGGTCTAGTTTGGACCAGGGAGCGGCGCGGGCTAATTGTTCCTTGTTTCTCGTTTCAAGGCTTCATTCTATGATCATCTTGCTGGTGCCAGTACAGAGCGAGACTGCGGATAGTTGGGAACCTGTCTCGGGGGCAGGGAATTCATATGGTGTTCATGGAAGTGGAAATGACTAGGGTTGGGAAGCATTTTCCGATCAGGGCCATTGTGATCTCCTGGACTCGTTTCGATCGCCTCAGGGGGTCGGAGAAGAATTTCCCAGATTTTCTTTTCCCCATATTGGCCCTGGGGTTTTTCACTCTGGGTTTTCGCCTCTCCCTGGGGATCACATGGTCTGGAATAGGGGGGTGGGGATGAGTTAATAGGTTGTAATGAACAAAGCATCGTAGCTGTGAGGGACAGCTCGGTGGATAGGATATTGGTATGTAGATAGGCTGGAAAATTGGGCGGGGATCCTGGATTCAGGATTCAATCCTGGACCGGGGAGCAGCGCGGGCTTGGAGGGCCGAAGGGCCTGTTCCTGTGCTGTATTGTTCTTTGTTCTTTGTTCTTTGAGTAAGTTCTGT
The DNA here is from genome assembly GCF_964213995.1 of Mustelus asterias. NCBI lineage: Eukaryota > Metazoa > Chordata > Chondrichthyes > Carcharhiniformes > Triakidae > Mustelus > Mustelus asterias. The sequence continues at coordinate 70,742,872 of NC_135804.1, read as the reverse complement.
TTAAGAATCCAGTGAGTGCCCTGTCATATGCAGCAGATAAGTCCATGAAGACTGAGCCTGCTATTAGTTATTCTCAGTGAACTGGCTGAGATTTTGAAATCCGCTTGTGCAAGACTTCCATGATCTGAATCCTGCTTATTTAGGGCTGAGATGTTCATCTAAAGAAGTGCTAAACAATTTAGAATGGACACCAACACAAGGAAATGTGGCCTGCCATGGATCCTGTTAGCCACACTAAAACTATTGATTTAGAAACTGTCATTTTGTAGTTTGAATTAATATGTTATTACATATTTTGTGCTAAATTGACAAAAGCTGTTTTAATAAAAACGAAACCAGTATCATTAGTAACCGCCAGAATAGTCAAATAGACAGCTTTAAATGTGAGACAATTTAAAAAATAAGTAATTCATTAATCGATTGGCTGGTAGTGTAATTTGTAACACAAAGTTTATAACTTTTATAAGAAACACATTATATAATTAACACATAATTATTAAGACACTTTCTTAAAATGCTGAGAGAATTGTAAGTGCTTCCTTCCCAGACCAGGACCAAAAAAACATGAACTTGTTAGTTGTGTAACCCTGACTGAAGGAATGAACAGCCTCCTATTCAAGACATCTCAAATTTAAATGACAGACAGCTATGTTAACTAATTATTGGTCAACGCTTAGGCTGACTCAAGATAAGATTTTGATTAGATTTATTATTGTCACGTATTAATATACAGTGAAAAGTATTGTTTCTTGCACACTATACAGACAAAGCATACCATACATAGGGTCGGAAAAGAGAGAGTGCAGAATGTAGTGTTATAGCCAAAGCTAGGATGTAGAGAAAGATCAACTTAATGCAAGGTAAGTCCATTCAAAAGTCTGACGGCAGCAGGGAAGAAGCTGTTCTTGAGTCGGTTGGTACGTGACCTCAGACTTCTGTATTTTTTTCCCGACGGAAGAAGGTGGAAGAGAGAATGTCCGGGGTGGGTAGGGTCCTTAATTCTGCTGGCTGCTTTTCTGAGGCAGTGGGAAGTAGAGAAGGTGTCAATGGATGGGAGTCTGGTTTGAGTGAATTGGGCTTCATTCACAACCCTTTGTAGTTTCCTGCAGTCTTGGACAGAGCAGGAGCCATACCAAGCTGTGATACAACTAGAAAGAATGCTTTCTATGGTGCATCTGTGAAAGTTGCCGAGTTGTAGAGGACATGCCAAATTTCCTTAGTCTGAGAAAGTAGAGGCGTTGGTGGGCTTTCTTAACTACAGCATTGGCATGGAGAGACCAGGACAGGTTATTGGTGATCTGGACACCTAAAAACTTGAAGCTCTCGACCATTTCTACTTCGTCCCCATTGATGTACCCTTGGACATGCCCTCCACTACCCTTCCTAAAGTCGATGACGATCTCCTTTTTGTTGACATTGAGGGAGAGATTATCATCGTCACACCATTTCACCAGATTCTCTATCTCTTTCCTGTGCTGTCTTGTCATTGTTTGAGATCTGACCCATAACAGTGGTGTCATCAGCAAACTTGAAAATAGAGTTGGAGGCGAATTCAGCCATACAGTCAAAGGTGCATAAGGAGTATAGGAAGAAGCTGAGGACACAGCCTTGCAGAGCACCGGTGATGACGATGATCGTGAAGGAGATGGTGTTGCCTATCTTTACTGACTGCAGTCTGTGGGTTAGGAAATCTAGGATCCAGTTGCAGAGGGGAGAGGTGAGCCCCAGGTCACGAAATTTGGAGATGAGTCTCATAGAAATAATGGTGTTGAAGGCTGAGCTGTGGTCTATGACTAGGATTCTGACACAGGTGTCTTTGTTATCTAAGCGTTCCAGAGTGATGGCATCTGCTGTGGACCTGTTGTGGTGATAAGCGAACTGTAGTGGATCCAGGCAGTCTGATAGGCAGGAATTGATTTGTGCCATGACTAACCTTTCGAAGCACTTCATAATGATGGATGTCAGAGCCACCAGATGATAGTCATAGCTTCAGAAGTCATTGTCTTAAAGACTGGGACCACATGCATAATTACCTAAAAACAATTGGCTCACTTTTTTTTATTGACAAGTTATAGACCAATTATAGACTGTTTTCCAACAATTGATTAAGATGGACTTGAGAAGCCATATTGAGAGAGGGGTGTTTTAATAAGTTATCCACATTTCTTTGGAGCCTTCACTTCACGTCTTGGTCTAAGGGTGATGGGAAGTCTGTTCAATTGTTAAAGTTCGGCTTTCTCCTCTTCAGGCGGTACGGGGAGGGAGGGGCTGGCCTGGGAATGCTCATGGATGCTGCGATTGGGCCTTAGGGGTGTCAGGAGGGGCAGCACTGCGAGGGTCCCGGGCTGGTCAGCAAAGTGCAGGCTGACAGTTCGGGCCCACTGCGCATGCAAACTTTTAGAGAGATTCACGATTGTGATCTCTGCATTGCACAGTGTGGGAGATTGTAGTATGAACTCCCATTGAAAAAACAATCGTGATTTACACCAGTTTTCCCGTGAATTCAGCACTTAGAACTTTTTTCGGGAGAATTGCCCCCATAGAATCCTCAGAGCAGAAGAGGACGTTTGGCCCATTGAGTCTGCACCGACTCTCTGACAGAGTACCTTACCCAGGCCTTCTCCCCTTCCCGTAACCCCACACATTTCCCATGGCTAATCCATCTAACTTACACATCTTGGGACACCAAGGGGCAATTTAGCATGGCCAATCCTGCTAACTTACACATCTTTGTGGAAGGAAACCCACGCAGACACGGGGAGAATGTACAAACTTCAAGCAGTCACCCAAGGCTGGAATTGAACCTGGCTTCCTGGTATTGTGCGGCAGCACTGCTAACCACTGTGCCACAGTGAGGCCCCATTTGAAGTGTTCTTTCCTGGCATGTGATTAAGTCTATAGAGCCTGGTGTAATTTAAAATTGGGGAGTACTTGCAAAGAGGTGAACCGCATAAATCTTTGTTTAAATCACAGTTGTAACAAGTCCCCAAACTGCACACACAGGGCTTGCCCTAGACCCCCAAAACTGGGAAATGCGTCTCGCCCAGGATCCCCAACACTGGTCAACCGAGATCCCCCTGGATCCAGACACTGGGAAATGGGGCACCCCCGGACCACTGACACTGGGAAATGGGGCCCGCCCTGGACCCTCAACAGTGGGAAACGGGGCCCACCCTGGGCCCCCGACACTAGGCAACTGAACTTGCCTTGGGCCCCCGACAGTGGGAAACGGATCTTTCCTGGATCCCCAATAAAGTGTTGGGGAGTGGATAGTTTGGATCACCTGGACCTCCAACAGAAAGATTGAGTCTCACCTAAACTAGTGCTCCAACTTTGGAGAGGTGTTTATGTTGACCATAATACAGGATATTAAGTGGAGAGATTTTATATTTAGTACTTAAAGCACTTTCTTTGCAAAGAGAGCAACCAGATAGTGTTGATTTATGGGACAGACACACAATTTCTGCTGGTGTTTCTGGTGGAGTGGTGGATGAGAAGGTAGATGTGCCCATCAAACTGCCGACCAGCCTTGTATTTTGGGAGTGATGGATTATAGACGACAGACAAGAAAGTGGAGTCGAGGTCACAACCTGATTAGCTATGATCCCACTGAATAGTGGAGCAGGCTCAAGAACCAAATGAGCTACCCCTGCTCCGAATTCTTGTCAGCTTGTTCCTGGAAGGCCCCTTCCTAACCACAAGCTCCACCAAGGTCTGTGACATTTTTTCCTCATTGAACAATCCCTGGTGTAACTGCCTGGATCATGGCTACGGCACAATATCTGGACTTTAGTTTCTCAAAATTTTGGCGTAGTGGCTGAGGTTATCAAGTGATGAGTAGTAGCGATGATTAAATTATTCAGAGGATCAGGGTTGTATATGAATTTCATTCTCACTATTTGATTCCTCCTGCTGTGTGTGAGATAATAATTTTTAAAATGGAGTAAGTGTGAGGGATGTTGGCCAATTGAAACTATTGCCGGCATTCCACAGCCAGTTTTGCAGATCGGGCCATTTGGAATTGAATTTAGCTGTGGAAATGCTATCAGCACCATTTCAAGATTTTTATCTAACCTATTGAATGGATCGACTCTGAGCATCAATGTACAGTGCTATCAGAGAGCACATCTTTTCAGTGGTAGGAAAGCGAGTCATTGGAACAGGTCCTAGGGCTTTCCAAAATGAGGCAGTGAGAGATTGCATAGATGGGAGAGGTTTAATAGGAATTTAGAGCTGTCAGCATATTGCACATGATGTTTTAAATATTCATGAAAGAACAGAATCTCAGTGCCCTAATTGATGTTGTGCATTCCTGGTGTACTGTAGAAACATTAGTTTGCACCCTATGGTTTAACTGTTTTGATGCACGGAGCATAAGAGAGGAAAATGTGCAGCTCCTTCAAAGATGCTCAGATGACATCAACTCAGCTTCTACCTCTTTCTTCCATTTTTTGGAGTCTACTTTTCTCTTTAGCTTTCCTCTTGATTGCTGACAGAGCATCAAGACTGTCCTGGATCTTCTTCCGCTCACTCGTTTCCCACTGCATTCGCTCTTTCTTCTCGGCTTTCCAACCTCCTCGAGCCCAGGCCTCTGCACATGCTCTGTCAGACAAAATGGCAGAATTATGTTACAGCTTAAAGAAGGCCATTTGACCCATCAGGTGGGATTTTTCACCCGCTTTTGCCCCAAAATTGGAAGATCCCGCCCCAGGTCAAAGGACCTTTGCATGGTCCACCTGCCACAATTTCCGTGGCAGGCGGGACAGGAAAATTCCGGTCACCATGTCTGCACTGGCTCTCCAAATGAAGTAAGAGTTTTAACAACACCAGGTTAAAGTCCAACAGGTTTATGTGGTAGCAAATGCCATTAGCTTTCGGAACACTGCTCCTTCGTCAGATGGAGTGGAAAGCTGCTCTCAAACAGGGCACAGAGACACAAAATCAAGTTACAGAATACTGATTAGAATGCGAATCTCTACAGCCAACCAGGTCTTAAAGATACAGACAATGCGAGTGGAGGGAGCATTAAGCACAGGTTAAAGAGATGTGTATTGTCTCCAGACAGGACAGCCAGTGAGATTCTGCAAGTCCAGGAGGCAAGCTGTGGGGGTTACTGATAGTGTGACATAAACCCAACATCCTGGTTTAGGCCGTCCTCATGTGTGCGGAACTTGGCTATCAGTTTCTGCTCAGCGACTCTGCGCTGTCGTGTGTCGTGAAGGCTGCCTTGGAGAATGCTTACCCGAAGATCAGAGGCTGAATGCCCATGACCGCTGAAGTGCTCCCCAACAGGAACCAGTGACATCATACTTAGTACCATTGCCCTGCCTTTTCCCCGTAACCCTGCACATTGTTTCTATTCAAGTCATCGTCTAATGTCCTCTTGAATGCCTCAACTGAACCTGCCTCCATCACACTTCCAGGTAGTACATTCCCATTCCCGAACCACTCACAGAGTTTTTTTTCTCATCACACTTGCTTCTTTACAAATCACTTTAAATCTGTGCCCTCTCATTCACAATCCTTTTCCGAGTGGGAACAGTTTCTCCCAATTTACTCTGTCCAGCCTCCTACTGATTTTGAACATTTTTATCAAATTCCCTCTTAGTCATCTTCTCTCCAAGGAGAACTGTCCCAATCTCTCCAATCTATCCTCACAATTGATGTTTCTCATCCCTGGAACATTTCTTGTAAACCTCTTCTGCACTCTCTCCAATCCTTCCTGTCTGGTGCCCAAACAGTACACAATAGTCCAGCTGAGGGCCAACTAGTGTGTTGTACAAGTTCAGCATGACCTCCTTGCTCTTATACTCAAAGCTCCACTTGTCCTACCACCTTCAATGATCTATGTGCATATACACCCATGTCACCAACTGACGGGAACAACATTTAGGTTCTCGAATCCTGTTTAGACCAAGGTGAAGAAAAACTTGGGTATCCAGTCAAACTAAATAAACTAGAGACTGAAACGATGGTGAGATGTTTATAGGTGAAAGTTCCTGACACTGGTTGGCAGTGCCATTCAGGGTTCACTTACTGAGGTAAAGTACCAGCTTTTAGTTTGTATAAGCCTTTTGGCAAACTCCTTGCAGGCCCCGAGGGGACTGCAGATCCCTGGTTGAGAACCCCTTATGTAAAGAGTGTTGCCAACCTGCATTACACAAGCTCTAAAGAAAGACTTGAGATTTTAAAAATAAAAATGGTTAAAGGACTGACTAGATTTTTTTATTCATTCAAGGGATATTAGCTACAATGGTTAGGCCAGCATTTATTGCCCATCCCCAATCGCACATAAGAAGATGGTAGTGAACTGCTTTCTTGACCTGCTGCAGTCCCTGTGTTGTGGGTACACCCAGTGCTGTTAGGGAGGGAGTTCCAGAATTTTGACCCAGTGACAATGAAAGAATGGCGATATATTTCCAAGTCAGGATGGTGAGTGGCTTGTAGGTTAACTTCCAGGTGGTGGTGTTCCCATGAGTCTGCTGCCCTTGTCCTTCTAGATGGTAGTGGTTGTGGATTTGGAAGGTGCTGTTGAACAGCACATCTTTGGACTGTGGGTGGAAACCGGAGCACCCGGAGGAAACCCACGCAGACACGAGGAGAATGTGCAAACTCCACACAGACAGTGACCCAAGCCGGGAATCGAACCCAGGTCCCTGGAGCTGTGAAGCAGCAGTGCTAACCACTGTGCTACCGTGCCGCCCTATTAAAGATGTGATCCTGCACAGAATAGTGGCATTAGATTTAGTGGTAACTAACAGGGTATGGAGAGTGAGTAGGAGTTTGTTTAGGCTAGGTAAGATTACAAAATATGGGAGTTTTGATTATTTTGGTGGGATATTGTTTTAGGAGAGCAAGGAGAATGGGAGTATACTGCATGGAACATTAAAGGACATTGGTAGAGAGCAGGAGAGTGAAACAGAACAGGATCTTAGTGTACAAGTGAATGAGTGGGATTGAACTGGGTATGATACTAAGGGATATGAAAATCCTTACTTGACCCTGCCCCCAGCCTTACGGCCAGCCCTGATCGCCCCCTCACTCCCCGCAGCAAGGTAGCACAGTGGTTAGCACTACTGCCTTACAACCCCAGGGACCCAGGTTCAATTCTTGGCTTGGGTCACTGTCTCTGTGGAGTTTGCACATTATCCCTGTGCCTGCGTGCGTTTCGTCCGGGTGTTCTGGTTTCAAACAAAGAACAGTATAGCACAGGAACAGGCCCATTGGTTCGCCAAGCCTACACCAATCACATTTACCTATCTAGACCAACCGCCTGCATCCCTCTATTCCCTGTGTGTTCGTGTGTCTATCCAGATGAGTCTTAAATGTCACTAATGTATCTGCCTCAACCACCTCACTTGGCAGTGCATTCCAGGCCACCACCACCCTCTGTAAAAATAAAAAATCTCCACTGAACCTTTCCCCCCTTGACTTGAGCTTCTGCACCCTGGTTTGTTATTTCTGCTCTGGGAAAAAGCTAACAATTGTTCACCCTATCTATACCTCTCAAATTTATAAACTTCTATCAGGTTGCCCCTCAGCCTCCGTCTTTCCAGGGAGAACAATCCCAGTTTACTCAATCTCTCCTTATAGCTAATACCCTCCATACCAGGCAACATTCTGGTAAACCTTTTCTGTACTTTCTCCAAAGCCTCCACTGACCTTCTGGTAGTGACCAGAATTGGACAGTCTTCCAAATGTGGCCTAACCAATGTTTCACATAACTGTAACAACTTGCCAACTTTTATACTCGATGCCCTGTCCGATGAAGGCAAGATGCCATATGCTTTCTTCACCACCTTTTCCACCTGTCCTGCCACTTTTAAGAATCTGTGGACCTGCACGCGTAGATCTGTGTGTCGAGGCTCCTGATGGTTCTGCCATTTATTTTATAGCTCCCACCTGAATTGGATCTACCAGAGATGCATCACCTCGCATTTGTCCGGATTAAATTCCATCTGCCATCTTTCCGCCCAATTTTCCAGTCTATAGTATGCTGTACTCTGACAATCTTCATCACTATCTGCAACTCTGCCAATCTTAGTATCATCCACAAACTTGCTAATCAAATCAGCTAAGTCATTTATATGTATCTTCCAAGTCATTTATATATACTATATATATTACAAACAGCAGAAGTCCCAGCATTGATTCCTGCAGAACACCACTAGTTACAGACCTCCATTCAGAAAAACACCCTTCCACTGCTACCCTGTTTTCTATGGCAAAGCCAGTTCTGAATCCATCTAGCTAGTTCACCTTTGATCCAGTGTGATTTAATTTTTTGCACCAGCCTGCCATGAGGGAATCTTGCCAAATGCTTTACTAAAGTCCATGTAGACAACACCCACAGCCCTTCCCTCAATCTTTTTTGTCACCTCTCAAAAAATTCAACTAAATTAGTGAGACATGATCTCCCTCGTACTAAACCATGCTGTCTGTCGCTAATAAGACCATTCATTTCCAAATGTGTAGTGATCCTATCTTTAAGAATCTTCAGCAATTTAAGTATCACTCTCACCAAGCTCACTGGCCTATAATTACCCAGGTTATCCTTGCTACCCTTCTTAAATAATGGGACATCATTGGCTCTCCTCTGGAACTCACCTGTGGCCAACGGGGAAACAAAAATTTCAGTTAGAGGTCCAGCAATTTCACCTCTTGTCTCCCTCAGTAATCTGGGATAGATGCCATTTGGCCCTGGGGTTTTTCTCTCAATGCTTTTTAATTCACCTAACACACCCTTGTAATGATGACTTGTTCTAAAAGGTTTGCATATCCCTCAGACGCCATCAATCAATGTGTCCCTCTCCTTTGTGAATACTGATGCAAAATACGCATTAGGGATCTCACCCAATTCCTTTGTTTCCACACAATTTCCCTCCTTTGTCCTTGAGTGGACCAACTCTCTAGCTATCCTCTTGTTCCTAATACATGTATAAAATGCTTTGGGATTCTGGACATTGTAACCCCTTCTTGCCCTCCTAACTCCCTACTTGAGCTCTGTCCTACTTTCCCTGTATTCAAGTGCTTCATCTGTTTACAGTTGCCTAGACGCATGTATGCATCCTTTTTCTTTTTGACGAGACTCACAATTTCCCTGGTCATCCATGGTTCCTGAATCCTGCCTTTCTTGTCCTTCCTTTTTCATTCACATGCCTGTCCTGCACTCCAATCAACTGCTCCTTAAAAGACTCCCACATACTAAATATGGATTTACCATCAAACAGTCTCTCCCAAGCAATAGCCTCCTAATCCGGTTGTAGTTAGCCTTCCCCCAATTTAGCACTTTAACCCTAGGACAACACTCATTCTTTTCCATGAGTACCTGAAAGCTTACAGAATTGTGGTCACTGTTTGCCACATTCTCCCCCACTGCAACTTTGATAACCTGGTCGGACTCATTCCCGAGTACTAGGTCCAGTATCTGGTTGGGCTATCCGCATTGTTTCAAAAATTCTCTTAGACACATTTAACAAATTCCTCACCATCCGGACTCCTAGCCCTAACAGGTTTCCAGCCACTATGAGGAAATTTAAAGTCTCCCACTACAACAAACTTATTTTTACATCTGTTCAGAATCTGCTTACATATCCGTTCAACTTCCCTTCAGCTGTTGGGAGGCCTATAGTACACCCACATCATAGTGACATAGAACAGGCGTTCTCAGCCCGCTAGTGGGGACAGACCATTGAGGCACCCTTGGGAGGTCGGGGGCAGCCTGGCACTGTCCACCAGGCAGTGCCAAGAGCAAATAGCAAGAGGGGATGGGGCATACTGGAGGTCAGTGGTGGGGACGACCCACTGCCACTCTGCAACAGGATCGGTGGGGGAGGGAGTGAGGAGGGCGATCGGGGCTAGCCAGCGATCAGTGTTTGAGCCTCTCAGTTGTAGTTCAGTAACGGAGATGAGAGTACAGACTCTTCATAAACTACCTTTATTTCTTTTATCCAAGTCCACATACAACTCTCCTTCAACACCCAGTGCCACCTATAGCCCCTTTATATATCAGTGACTTCTATTGAACAACGTACATCAAATTAGGACTTCTGTTGTGGGCAAAATATTGGAAAGGATTATAAGAGATAGGATTTATAATCACCTAGAAAGGAATAATTTGATTAGGGATAGTCAGCACGGTTTTGTGAAGGGTAGGTCGTGCCTCACAAACCTTATTGAGTTCTTCGAGAAGGTGACCAAAGAGGTGGATGAGGGTAAAGTGGTTGATGTGGTTTATATGGATTTCAGCAAAGCGTTTGATAAGGTTCCCCATGGTAAGCTTTTGCAGAAAATACAGACACATGGGATTGAGGGTGATTTAGTGGTTTGGATCAGGAATTGGCTAGCTGTAAGAAAACAGAGGGTGGTGGTTGATGGGAAGTATTCATCCTGGAGTTCAGTTACTCGTGGTGTACCGCAAGGATCTGTTTTTTGGGGCCACTGCTGTTTGTCATTTTTATTAATGACCTGGATGAGGGCGTGGAAGGATGGATTAGTAAATTTGCGGATGACACTAAAGTCGGTGGAGTTGTAGACAGTGCGGAGGGAAGTGGCAGGTTACAGTGGGACATAGATAAGCTGCAGAGCTGGGCTGAGAGGTGGCAAATGGAGTTTAATGCGGAAAAGTGTGAGGTGATTCACTTTGGAAGGAGTAACAGGAATACAGAGTACTGGGCTAATGGTAAGATACTTGGTAGTGTGGATGAACAGAGGGATCTGGGTGTCCATGTGCATAGATCCCTGAAAGTTGGCACCCAGGTTGATAGGGTTGTTAAGAGGGCATACGGTGTGTTAGCTTTTATTGGGAGAGGGATTGAGTTTCGGAGCCAGGAGGTCATGCTGCAACTGTACAAAACTCTGGTGCGGCCGCATTTGGAGTATTGCGTACAGTTCTGGTCACCATATTATAGGAAAGATGTGGAAGTGTTGGAAAGGGTGCAGAGGAGATTTACCAGGATGTTGCCTGGTATGGTGGGAAAATCGTATGAGGAAAGGCTGAGGGGCTTGAGGTTGTTTTCGTTCGAGAGAAGTTAAGAGGTGACTTAAAAGAGGCATACAAGATGATCAGAGGATTAGATAGGGTGGATAGTGAGAGCCTTTTTCCTCGGATGGTGATGGCTAGCACGAGGGGACATAGCTTTAAATTGAGGGGTAAGAGATATAGGACAGATGTTAGAGGTAAGTTCTTTACTCAGAGAGTAGTAAGGGCGTGGAATGCCCTGCCTGCAGCAGTAGTGGACTCATCAGCATTAAGAGCATTCAAATGGTTATTGGATAAACATATGGATGATATTGGAATAGTGTAGATTAGAGGGGCTTTAGATTGGTTCCACTGGTCGGCGCAACATCGAGGGCCGAAGGGCCTGTACTGCGCTGTAATGTTCTATGTTCTAATTAGAAGGAGTGTTAACCCATTCGTAACAGTCTCCCCTTCCTTGGCAAAAAAATATTTTGAATATTGCTTTCCATACAAGAAAAACACAACACTATTTCCCCCTTTTAAAAAAATATTAGATACGCCCTTCCTGAATTTCCAAAACTTTCTTCGAGCGAGCCCCTCTCTTAATAAAACAATCGGATAACTGATAGCTACAATTGACCCATTCACTTTTTGATATTTCTCCTTTCTCCAGCATTTGCTTTAAGCTGGCTATGCCGATCCTCAATCTTTCTCATTCACACTTTTTGTGGAGTGCACATTTTCCCACAGGGATTTATTGTCAATGTGACACTCAATGGTATTTTACCTGAATCCCCTAACCCCAAAATTTGTTAATATCTGGGATATATAAAAGGCCATATCCACTGCCTCTACAAGGTTTAGTGTCTTGGCGGCTAATGTGCTTTTTACCACCCTCCTTAATTTCTTTGTTTTCCACACAAGGGGGCAACATTTTCCATTTTCCCCCAAAAGAAATGTTACAAAACCTCCCGTGCTCAAGAACCCAACGGATAAATTGGCATAGGATGCGTCACTATAAACTGAGTTTTAGGTTTTGTGAAGGGGAGATCATGTCTCACTGACTTGATCGGGTTTTTCGAGGAAATGATATGATTATTGAGGGTAGGGCAGTGGATGTTGACTACATGGACTTCAGTCAGGCCTTTGACAAGGTCTCTCATGGCAGACTGGTGCAGAAGGTGAAATCGCATGGGATCAGAGGTGAGCTGGCAAGGTGGATACAGAACTGGCTTGGTCATAGAAGACAAAGGGTAGCAGTGGAAGGGTGTGTTTCTGAATGGAGGGCTGTGAAAGTGCCGTTCCTCAGGGATCAGTGCTGGGACCTTTGCTGTGTGTAATATATAAAAATGATTTGGAGGAAAATGTAACTGGTTTGATTAGTAAGTTTGCGGACGACGCAAAGGTTGGTGGATTTGCAGATAGCGATGAGGACCATCAGGGGATACAGCAGGATATAGATTGGTTGGAGACTTGGGCGGAGAGATGGCAGATGGAGTTTAATCCGGACAAATGTGAGGTAATGCATTTTGGAAGGTCTAATACAGATAGGAAATATACAATAAATGGCAGAACCCTTAAGAGTATTGATAGGCAGAGGGATCTGGAGGTACAGGTACACAGGTCACAAAGTGGCAACACATGTGGAGAAGGTAGTCAAAGCGGCATACGGCATGTTTGCCCTCATCGGCCGGGGCATTGAGTTTAAAAATTGGTAAGGTCATGTTGCAGCTTTATAGAACCTTAGTTAGGCCGCATTTGGAATATAGTGTTCAATTCTGGTCACCACACTACCAGAAGGATGTGGAGGCTTTGGAGAGGGAACAGAAAAGATTTACCAGGATGTTGCCTGGTATGGAGGGCATTCACTATGAGGAGAGGATGGAGAAACTTGGTTTGTTCTCACTGGAATGACAGAGGTTGAGGGGCAAACTGATAGAAGTCTACAAGATTGAGGGGCATGGACAGAGTAGATAATCAGAAGCTTTTTCCAGGGTGGAAGAGCCAATTACTAAGAGGCATAGGTTTAAGGTGCGAGGGGCAATGTTTAAAGGAGATGTACGAGGCAAGTTTTTTTACACTGAGGGTGATGGGTGCCTGGAACTCGCTGCCGGGGGAGGTAGTAGAAGCAGATTACGATAGTGAGTTTTAAGAGGTGTCTGGACGAATACATGAATAGGATGGGAATAGAGGGATATGGTCCCCGGAAGGGTAGGGGGTTTTAGTTCAGTCGGGCAGCATGGTCGGTGCAGGCTTGGAGGGCTGAAGGGCCTGTTCCTGTGCTGTAAGTTTCTTCATACCCACGGTCACCCAAAAACGGGAACCTCAAAACACACTCCTGCATTTTTAGTTTGGCCAACGTTTTGTTTGCTCTCATTATGTCTTCCACCGTAGGATCATTCATTTTTGTACTCAACTCTAGGACATCAAAACTAATGTCCGGTCGGGTTTGTCTACCTAGCCAATTCAGTTGCCCAATCAAACTTCGGAGTTCCTCTTTTTCCATGTTAGAAACAATGTCCTTTTGTGAAGCCCTGCCACAACCAATTGCTATTGGGCTGATGCTCTCCAAATAAGATTGCTAACGTAAAGTGACACCTGACTCAGTCTGTCCGATTTCCAACCCAATATATTTGAAAATGCCTGAAGTCTGACTTCCAACCCTGAATTCCTTCCTCAGCCCAGAGATTACTATAGCTTTGAAATCACTACCACCACCCCACAGAAAATCGACAGGCATCATAAAGATACCAGAAAGATTTCCTTCATCGTGCCAGTAAAACATCGTAGGATCTGCTTTCAACTGGCAACAGCCTAACTTTAACAAAACCGACCTGACCAAAAAATACCAAACTCGAGACACATCATTTAGCCAATATACACACTTATTACAGACTACCCCTTCCTTGTCTGAACAAAGAACAGTACAGCACAGGAAACAGGCCCATCGGCCCTCCAAGCCTGTGCCGCTCCTTGGTCCAACTAGACCAATCGTTTGTATCCCTCCATTCCCAGGCTGCTCATGTGACTATCCAGGTAAGTCTTAAATGATGTCAGCATGTCTGCCTCCACCACCCTACTTAAGAACATAAGAAATAGGAGCAGGAGTCGGCCATCTAGCTCCTCGAGCCTGCCCCACCATTCAATAAGATCATGGCTGATCTGAAGTGGATCAGTTCCATTTACCCGCCTGATCCCTATAACTCCTAATTCCCTTACCGATCAGGAATCCATCTATCCGTGATTTAAACATATTCAACGAGGTAGCCTCCACCACTTCAGTGGGCAGAGAATTCCAGAGATTCACCACCCTCAGAGAAGAAGTTCCTCCTCAACTCTGTCCTAAACTGACCCCCCTTTATTTTGAGGCTGTGCCCTCTAGTTCTAGTTTCCTTTCTAAGTGGAAAGAATCTCTCCATCTCTACCCTATCCAGCCCCTTCATTATCTTATAGGTCCCTATAAGATCCCCCCTCAGCCTTCTAAATTCCAATGAATACAAACCCAATCTGCTCAGTCTCTCCTCATTATCAACACCCCTCATCTCTGGTATCAACCTGGTGAACCTTCTCTGCACTCCCTCCAAGGCCAATATATCCTTCCGCAAATAAGGGGACCAATACTGCACACAGTATTCCAGCTGTGGCCTCACCAATGCCCTGCACAGATGCAGCAAGACATCTCTGCATTTATATTCTATCCCCCTTGCGATATAGGCCAATATCCCATTTGCCTTCTTGATCACCTGTTGCACCTGCAGACTGGGTTTTTGCGTCTCATGCACAAGGACCCCCAGGTCCCTCTGCACAGCAGCATGTTGTAATTTCTTTCCATTTAGATAATAATCCAATTTGCTATTATTTATTCCAAAGTGAATAACCTCGCATTTGTTAACGTTATACTCCATCTGCCAGATCCTCGCCCACTCATTCAGTGTGGTGAACCATCGTTGGTTCCCACTAGGTAGTACTGAGCAGGGTCTGGCCAGTACTACGAGTATGTATATATGTTGCTGTTGGGGTTAGGGATGGGTTGTTCTACTTGTTGCTGTTGGGGTTAGGGTTGGGCTGTTACATCTGTATTATAGTTATTATGGTACATCCCAGTCGGGCTCCGCCTCCTGGGAGAGGTATAAAGGTCACTGCTCTGTCTGGGACCCCTCAGTCTGGGATCGTGTACTATACATGGTAGCTTCGTTGTAATAGTAAATAAAAGCCTTTATTTCCTTGAGCATCTCAAGCCTCGTGTGTGATAACGCGCATCAATTTTATTTACTATTAATTAAACTCTCGTCGTTAAAAAAAAAGAAAACGATACAGAGAGTATGGAGCAAATGTTAAAACCCGAACGTCTTACACTGGATCCACATGCGGCGGGCGCCTCTAATACCTTCGACCACTGGTTGAAATGTTTTGAGGACTACCTTGCAGCCTCCGCAGCGGTCACCACAGACGACGACAGACTCCGGGTCCTTCACGCGAGGGTAAGCGACACCGTATATCTCACGATCCGTGCGGCCACCGACTACACAAGGGCCCTCGAGCTTCTTAAGAAGCGTTACATTAAACCGCCAAACGAGATGCATGCTCGATACCTCTTAGCCACTCGACGACGGCAGCCCGGCGAAACGACGGAAGAGTACGCGAACGAGCTCCTACAGCTAGCCAGGGGCTGTAACTGCAAAGCAGTGTCGGCAGACCAAAACATGAACGACCTCGCTCGAGATGCGTTTGTGGCGGGAATCGGATCATCTTATATCCGACTCAGACTGTTGGAGCAAGGTAATCTTGATCTCACTAAGTCGATAGAACTAGCGGATACGTTGGAGACGGCCTCCAAAAGCCAAGTATTGTATCCCGAAGACCACGTGGAGACAACGTGGCAGGAGCAGTCGCTGATCCCTCCTCGTCCCTTGGGTTTGAAAAGCTGCGTGATGGCATGCCCACATTCGGGCCTGACGACGGCAGCAGCTCCGGGCAGCCCGCAGTGTTACTTCTGTGGGGGAGTGAAGCACACTCGGCAGCGATGTCCCGCTAAAGCTGTGTTGTGCTCCGCCGGCAGTAAGAAGGGGCACTATTCGAAGGTATGCCGATCCAAACTTACTTCCAGGAACAGCAGTGCGGCCTGCGACTCCCCGGAGCCCGGTTCTTCGTCGTCGGCATCGTCGAGGGTTTCGTCCACGTGCGAGGCCAGGACGCCGCCATTACAGTCGACGGATTCGCAAGAGATGCGCGACCACCAGGGGTCGCTGATTTTGGCGCCATCACCCACGTGCGACCTATGGGAGCAGCCATGTTGGTCGGCACCGACCACGAACGACCAGCAGGGGTCATCTTCATCTATCTCAGCTGCCTGCAGTGGCGCTCATGAACCAACGGTGGCGTTGATCATCCTGGACCAGGCCAAGCCTCACAGACTCGACAAGTCTATGATGGACATTCAGGTAAACAAACACTTGATTTATTGTCTGTTTGACAGCGGGAGCACTGAGAGTTTTATTCACCCAGATGCTGTGAAGCGGTGTGGCCTCCAGATCCAACCTGTCAAACAGACGATTTCGATGGCATCAAGGTCCCGGTCTGTCACCGTGCTAGGGAGTTGCGTGGTAAATTTAACGGTGCAGGGCACGGTTTACGAGCGCTTCAAGCTCCTGGTGTTACCGCACCTTTGCGCGCCAATACTCCTCGGACTAAATTTCATGGTCCACTTGAAGAGTGTAACCCTACAGTATGGTGGGCCACTCCCTCCGCTTTCAGTGGGAGAACAGCAGCTTCCAAATTGCCCAACGCGCCCCGCCTGTAGCCTCTCGACGCTGAAGATTACCACACCCTCCCTGTTCCAGAATCTTGTGCCAGGCTGCAAGCCCATCGCGACTAAGAGTAGGCGTTACAGCGCTGAGGATCGGATCTTCATTCGATCTGAAGTTCAGCGGCTCCTCAAGGAAGGGATCATACAATCTAGCGCTAGTCCATGGAGAGCGCAGGTCGTGGTGGTCAAGAGTGGGAACAAACCCCGAATGGTCATTGACTATAGTCAGACCATTAATAGATACACGCAGCTGGATGCGTATCCCCTCCCGCGCATATCTGACATGGTCAACCAGATTGCGCAGTACCGGGTGTTCTCCACCATAGACCTCAAGTCTGCCTACCACCAACACCCCATTCGCCCAGAGGACCGACAATACACGGCTTTTGAGGCAGATGGTCGCTTGTATCACTTTTTCAGGGTTCCTTTTGGTGTCACCAATGGGGTCTCGGTCTTCCAGCATGCTATGGACCGAATGGTGGACCATAACGGACTGCGGGCTACCTTCCCGTACCTGGATAACGTCACCATCTGCGGCCATGACCAGCAGGACCACGACACAAATCTCCTTAAGTTCCTACGCACTGCATCTCGCCTGAATCTGACCTACAACAGGGAGAAGTGTGTATTTCGTACGCGCCGTTTAGCCATCCTCGGGTACGTGGTGGCCCTGATCCAGACTGTATGCGTCCCCTCCTTGAACTTCCCCTGCCCACTAGCGCAAAAGCACTGAGAATATGCTTAGGCTTCTTCTCTTACTATGCACAGTGGGTTCCCAATATGCGGACAAAGCCCGTCCGCTCATCAAGTCCACCTCTTTTCCCCTAATACCAGAGGCTCGATTGGCCTTTGATAAACTAAAAGACGACATCGCGAAAGCCACGATGCACGCTGTTGATGAGTCCATCTCCTTTCAGGTGGAGAGCGATGCATCTGATTTCGCCCTGGCCGCCACACTTAACCAGGCGGGCAGGCCCGTCGCCTTTTTTTCCCGCACCCTCCAAGGCCCTGAAATTCGACATTCAGTGGTGGAAAAGGTGGCCCAGGCCATTGTGGAGGCCGTCAGGCATTGGCGCCATTACTTGGCGGGAAAGCGGTTCACCCTGATCACGGACCAGCGGTCCGTGGCATTCATGTTCAATAACACGCTGCGGGGCAAGATCAAGAACGACAAGATCTTGAGGTGGAGAATCGAACTCTCCACCTATAATTATGACATCATGTATCGTCCAGGGAAACTCAATGAGCCCTCGGATGCCCTGTCGCGTGGAACTTGCGCCAGTATACAGGAGGACCGTTTGCAGGCTCTCCATAATGACCTATGCCATCCTGGGGTCACTCGGCTCTACCACTTCGTAAAAGCCCGCAATCTGCCCTACTCGGTGGAGGATGTCAGGTCCATAACGAGAAGTTGTCGGGTATGCACGGAATGCAAACCGCACTTTTACCGACCTGACCGGGCACAACTAGTCAAGGCCACTCGTCCCTTCGAAAGACTGAGTGTCGACTTTAAGGGCCCCCTTCCCTCGACAGATCGGAATGTGTACTTCCTCAACATCATTGATGAGTACTCGAGATTCCCTTTTGTTATTCCCTGCTCTGATACATCCGCTGCCACGGTTATCAAGGCATTCCGTGATCTTTTTACTCTGTTCAGGTACCCCTGCTACATTCACAGCGATAGGGGCTCGTCGTTCATGAGCGATGACTTGAGGCAATACCTGCTCTCATACGGGATTGCCTCTAGTAGAACCACGAGCTACAACCCTAGGGGTAACGGACAGGTGGAATGTGAGAATGCTACAGTCTGGAAGGCTGTCTTACTGGCGTTGAAGTCAAAAAGCCTTCCAGTCTCCCGTTGGCAAGAGGTGCTCCCTGATGCGCTCCATTCCATACGCTCACTCCTGTGTACGGCAACCAACGCTACTCCTCATGAGAGGCTGTTTTCATTCCCTCGGAAGTCTTCCTCTGGGACCTCATTACCGTCTTGGTTGACGTACTCAGGACCTGTCCTCCTGTGGCGACATATAAGGGCCCGCAAGTCCGACCCGTTGGTCGAACAAGTCCATCTCCTCCACGCCAACCCTCAGTATGCCTATGTGGCATACCCTGACGGGCGAGAGGACACGGTCTCGATTCGAGACCTGGCACCAGCAGGGGACGTAGAAACCCATGTCGCTCCCATACCTCCTGTTAGAGACCCCCCAACTATTGTTTCACCTCCTGACACGGCGCGGGCAGCATCGGGACCATTACTTAACCCTTTTACTCCCGTGTACAGCTTGCCTGAGTCCAGGAGATGGTCACCACTTCAGGGCGTGTCGGAACTCAACGGATTATCATCACCTCGGGGTCAGCCGGCCCGTGAGACTGTGGAGGAACCGTTGGACATTGCCTTGGGGAGAACGCCAATGCGAGTGCCTACTCTGGTGTCATCACCGGTGTTGAGGAGGTCACAACGACGGTGCGGTCCCCCTGACCGTCTGAACTTATAGACTGATGACAAATTATTCTGTTGTTTTTGTACCCCGCCGGCCTTTGTCTTCAAAGGAGGGGTGAATGTGGTGAACCATCGTTGGTTCCCACTAGGTAGTACTGAGCCAGGGTCTGGCCAGTACTACGAGTATGTATATATGTTGCTGTTGGGGTTAGGGATGGGTTGTTCTACTTGTTGCTGTTGGGGTTAGGGTTGGGCTGTTACACCTGTATTATAGTTATTATGGTACATCCCAGTCGGGCTCCGCCTCCTGGGAGAGGTATAAAGGTCACTGCTCTGTCTGGGACCCCTCAGTCTGGGATCGTGTACTATACATGGTAGCTTCGTTGTAATAGTAAATAAAAGCCTTTATTTCCTTGAGCATCTCAAGCCTCGTGTGTGATAACGCGCATCACTCAGCCTGTCCAAATCTCTCTGCAGACCTTCTACGCCCTCCACACGATTCACTTTTCCACTTATCTTTGTGTCATCTGCAAACTTTGTTACCCTACACTCAGTCCCCTCCTCCAGATCGTCTATATAAATGGTAAATAGTTGAGGCCCCAGTACCGATCCCTGTGGCACGCCACTAGTTACCATCTGCCAACCAGAAAAGCACCCATTTATTCCGACTCTCTGCTTCCTGTTGGATAGCCAATCCCCAATCCACGCTAACACCCTACCCCCAACTCCGTGTGACCCAATCTTCTTCAGCAACCTTTTGTGAGGCACCTTATCAAACGCCTTTTGGAAATCCAAAAACACCGCATCCACCGGTTCCCCTCCGTCAACCGCACTAGTCACATCTTCATAAAAATCCATCAAGTTCGTCAAGCATGACTTTCCCCTCATGAATCCATGCTGCGTCTGCTTAATCGAACCATTCTTATCCAGATGGCCTGCTATTTCTTCTTTAATGATGGATTCCAGCATTTTCCCAACTACAGACGTTAAGCTAACCGGCCTGTAGTTACCCGTCTTTTGTCTATTTCCGTTTTTAAACAGCAGCGTAACATTAGCCGTTTTCCAATCTGCTGGCACTACCGAATTTTGATAAATAACCACTAACGCATCCGCTATTACCTCTGACATTTCTTTCAGTACCCTGGGATGCATTCCATCCGGGCCCGGGGACTTGTCCACCTTCAGTCTCGTTAGTCTACCAAGCACTGCCTCCCTGGTAACATTAATTGTATTGAGTACCTCTCCTCCTACCAACCCTCTATCGTTAATATTCGGGAAACTATTTGTGTCTTCCACCGTGAAGACTGACACAAAAAACTTATTTAAAGTTTCAACCATTTCCTCATTTCCCACTATTAAATTCCCCCTCTCGTCCTCCAAGGGTCCAACATTCACTCTTGCCACTCTATTCCTTTTTATATATTTGTAAAAGCTTTTACTATCATTTTTTATATTTAGAGCTAGCCTCGCTTCATAACCTATCTTTCCTTTCTTTATCGCTTTCTTAGTCGTTCTTTGTTGTCTCTTAAAGTTTTCCCAATCATCCGATTCTCCACTATTTTTGGCCACTCTGTACGCATCGGTCTTTAATTTAATACTCTCCTTAATTTCCTTCGTTATCCACGGCTGGTTATCCCTTTTCTTACAGTCCTTCTTTATCACCGGAATATATTGTTGCTGAGTACTGAAAAGGATCTCCTTAAAAATCCTCCACTGTTCCTCAGCTGTCCTACCTACCAGTCTGCTCTCCCAGTCCACCTTAGCCAATCAGCCCTCATCCTATCGTACTTCCCTCTGTTCAAACAGAGGACAGTGGTATGGGACCCTACTTTCTCCTCTTCCATTTGTATCAGAAATTTGACCATATTGTGATCACTTGACCCAAGAGGTCCTTCACAAGAACATCCTTAATTCTACCTACCTCGTTACACATTACCAGATCGAAGATAACCCATTCCCTCGTCGGTTCTGGAACATACTGTTCAAGGTAACTATCCCGACAGCATTCCAAGAACTCTTCCTCCATCCCATCCCTTCCAACTTGAGTCAGCCAATCAATATGCAGGTTGAAGTCCCCCATGATTATTGCTGTTCCGTTTTTGCACGCATCCATTATTTGCTTGTTTATAGCCCTCCCCACCTCAACATTATTATTTGGGGGCCTATAGACCACGCCTACTAGTGTCTTTCTCCCCCTACTATTCCTTATCTCTACCCATAACAATTCCACGTTTTGTTCCTTAGAGCCTATGTCATCCCTCACTACCTCCCTGATATTATCTTTTATTAACAGAGCTACCCCACCACCTTTTCCTTCCTGTCTATTCTTCCTAAATGCCTGATACCCCTGGATATTCATCTCCCAGTCCTGGTCTCCATGCAGCCACGTTTCTGTAATGGCCACTAGATCATACCCATTAATGCTGATTTGCACCATCAACTCATTAACTTTGTTCCGAATGCTTCTTGCATTCAGGCAAAGTGTCTTTATTCCAGCTTTTATCTGGACCCGATTTGATGAAATGCTATCAACCTCTCCCTCGCCCTCTACTCCTTTAACTACTTGAATGCCCTCATTCACTTGCACTCGCTCCCTCTCTTCTACCATTGATTTCGTAATTCCTCTTACCTCTGCACCCTCCCCCCCCCCCCCCCCCCCCCCCCCCCCCATAAATTAGTTTAAAGCCCTATCTACAGCCCTAGTGATACGATTCGCTAGGACTCTGGTCCCAGCACGGTTCAAACGGAGACCATCCCATCTATACAGATCCCAACTGCCCAAATACTGGTGCCAATGCCCCTTGAATTCGAACCCATTCCTCCCACACCAATCCTTGAGCCACGCATTTGTCTCCTTAATCCTATTAACCCTGCGCCAATTTGCGCGTGGCTCAGGTAGTAATCCAGAGATTACCACCTTGTTGGTTCTGCTTTTTAATTTGTTCCCCAACTCTTTGTACTCCCTCTGTAGATCCTTAGTTCCTGTTTTGTCTATGTCATTGGCACCTACGTGGACCATGACAACTGGATTTTCACCCTCCCACTCCAGATTCCTCTGCAGCCCAGATGATACATCCTGGACCCGAGCACCAGGCAGGCAACACAACCTACGGTATTGTTTCTCCTGGTCACAGGGAACAGTGTCTATGCCCTTAACTACACTATCCCCAATTACTACTACATTTCTCTTTGATTTCTCTGTTGCAGCAGCACCCTGCACCCTGGTACTGCTGACAGTTTGCTCGTCCTTCTCGCAGTCATTTTTCCCATCTACACTGGTGGCAAGAACCTCAAATCTGTTGCAAAGATTTAAGGGCTGAGGTTCTTGGGACTTTACCTCCCGCAAACTACTTCCCTTCTTCCCCCCTCTGTCCGCCTTCTTCCCCCCACTGCCCGCCTTCTTCCCCCCACTGCCCGCCTCACCCGCAGCCACTCCCTGTTGTCCCTGACCCCCAGCTAAGTTAGTCAGTCTAAGGGGCGTGACTTTCTCTTTATACACGTTATCCAGATAGCTCTCCCCTTCCCTCATAAGCCTCAGTGTCTGTAGCTCAGAGTCCAGTTCATCTAACTTGAGCTGGAGATCCTCCAGCAACCAACACTTACTGCAGACATGGTCCCTGGGGTCCACCTTGGGGTCCACTTGCTCCCACATCATGCAGAAACAGCTCATTACATATCCCTCCATACCAATTTACCTTGTATAAGTTGGTGTAACTTAAAGGTGAAACCCTACCCTGCCTCTGCCTGTCCTCGCCGAAGCCCTGTGAGCCAAAGCCAGTTCACACTCTATTCCCCACTCACTCCGCTGCCCACTCCCGACGCTGCCCGCTGTATAAAGTGACTTTTATACTAAAAAAACACAATCTCCCAGAATCCCCTGCAGCCTACTCCCACTTCCCTTAGTTTAAACTCTTGAAAAAAGCCCATATGACATAGTCATTCTCATGGAATCATACCTTACAGATAACACCCCAGACCCACCATTACATCCCTGGATATGTCCTGTCTCAATGGCAAGACAGCAGAGGTGGTGGCAGAGTGGTATACAGTCGGAAGGGAGTTGCCCTGGAAGTTCTTAACATCGAGTCTGGACCCCATGAAGTCTCAGGGTTTCAGGTTAAACATGGGCAAGGAAACCTCTTATTGGTTACCATGTACCATCCTCCTTCGGCTGATGAATCAGTACTCCTTCATGTTGAACAACACTTAGAGGAAGCACTGAGGGTAGCAAGGACGCAAAATGTACACTGGATGGGGGATTTCAATGTCCACCACCAAGAGTGGCTCGGCAGCAGCATTACTGATTGAGCAGGTCGGGTTCTAAAGGATATAACTGCTAGACTGGGTCTGCAGCCCCAAGTGGTGAAGGAATCGACAAGAGGAAATAACATACTTGACCTCATCCTTACCAATCTGCCGGCTGCAAACGCATCTGTCCATGACAGTATCAGTAAGAGTGACCATCACACAGTCCTTGTGGAGACGAAGTCCCGCCTTCACATTGAGAATAACCTCCATAGTGTTGTGTGGCACTATCACCGTGCTAAATGGGGCAGACTTCGAACAGATCTAGCAACACAAGACTGGGCATCCATGAGGACTGTGGGCCATCAACAGTAGCCGAATTGTACTCCAGCACAATCTGCAACCTCATGGCCCGGCATATCCCCCAATCAACCGTACCATCAAGCCAGGGGATCAACTCTGGTTCAATGGAGAGTGTAGGAGTGCATGCCAGGAGTAGCATCAGGCAAACCTAAAAATGAGGCGTCAACCTGATGAAGCTACCAAACAGGACTACTTGCATGCCAACTGGCAAAAACAGCAAGTGATAGACAGATCTAAACGATCCCACAACCAACAGATCAGATTTAAGCTCTGCAGTCCTTCCACATCCAGTCGAGAATAGTGGTGGACAATTAAACAACTCATTGCAAGAGGAGGCTCCACAGTTATCCCCATAGTCAATGATGGAGGAGCCCAGCACATCAGTGCAAAAGATAAGGCTGAAGTATTTGTAGCAATCTTCAGCCAGAAATACCGAGTGGATGATCCATCTCCACCTCCTCCAATAGTCTCCAGCATCTCAGATACCAGTCTCCAGCCAATTCGATTCACTGCATGTGATGTCAAGAAAAGGTTGGAGGCACTGGATACTGCAAAAGCAATGGGCCTGATAACATTCCGGTAATACTACTGAAGACTTGTTCTCCAGAACTTGCCACTCCTCCAGCCAAGCTCTTCCAGTACAATTACAACACTGGCATCTACCCAACAATATGGAAAATTGTCCAGGTATGTCCTGTACACAAAAGGCAGGACAAATCCAGCCTGGTCAATAACCGCCCAGTCTACTCTCGATCATCAGCAAAGTGATGAAAGGGGTCATCAATAATGCTATCAAGCAGCACCTGCTCAGCAATAACCTGCTCAGTGACGCTCAGTTTGGGTTTCACCAGGATCACTCAGCTCCTGATCTCATTACAGCCTTGGTTCAAACCATAGAACCATAGAAAATTACAGCTCAGAAACAGGCCTTTTGGCCCTTCTTGTCTGTGCCGAACCATTTTTTGCCTAGTCCTACTGACCTGCACTTGGACCATATCCTTCCACATCCCTCTCATCCATGAACCCATCCAAGTTTTTCTTAAATGTTAAAAGTGACCCCGCATTGACCACTTTATCCGGCAGCTCATTCCACACTCCCACCACTCTCTGCGTGAAGAAGCCCCCCCTAATATTCCCTTTAAACTTTTATCCTTTCACCCTTAACCCATGCCCTCTGGTTTTTTTCTCCCCTAGCCTCAGCGGAAAAAGCCTGCTTGCATTCACTCTATCTATACCCATCAAAATCTTATACACTTCTATCAAATCTCCCCTCAATCTTCTACGCTCCAGGGAATAAAGTCCCAACCTATTCAATCTCTCTCTGTAACTCAGCTTCTCAAGTCCCGGCAACATCCTTGTGAACCTTCTCTGCACTCTTTCAACCTTATTTACATCCTTCCTGTAACTAGGTGACCAAAACTGTACACAATACTCCAAATTCGGCCTCACCAATGCCTTATATAACCTTACCATAACACTCCAACTTTTATACTCGATACTCCGATTTATAAAGGCCAATGTACCAAAGGCACTCTTTACGACCCTATCCACCTGTGACGTCACTTTTAGGGAATTCTGTACCTGTATTCCCAGATCCCTCTGTTCAACTGCACTCTTCAGAGTCCTGCCATTTACCCTGTACGTTCTTCTTTGGTTTGTCCTTCGTGGACAAAAGAGCTGAATTCCAGAGGTGAGGTGAGAGTGACAGCCCTTGACATCAAGGCCACATTCGACCATGTGTGGCATCAAGGAGCCCTTGTGAAACTGGAATCAATGGGTATCAGGGGCAAACTCTCCGCTGGTTAGAGTCATACCTGGTACATAGGAAGGTGGTTATGGTTGTGGAGGGTCAGTCACCTCAGCTCCAGGACATCTCTGCAGGAGTCCCTCAGGGGAGTGTCCTAGGTCCAACAATCTTTAGCTGCTTCATCAATGACCTTCCCTCCATCATAAGGTCAGAAGTGGGGATGTTCGCTGATGATTGCACAATGTTCAGCACCATTCGCGACTCCTCAGATACTGAAGCAGTCTATGTTTAAATGCAACAAGATCTGGACAATATCCAGGTTTGGGCTGACAAGTGGCAAGTAACATTCGCGCCACACAAATGCCAGGCAATAACCATCACCAATAAGAGACACTCTAACCACCGCCCCTTGACATTCAATGGTGCAACCATCACTGAATACCCATTGTCAACATCCTTGGGGTTACCATTGACCAGAAACTCAACTGGACTCACCACATAAACACAGTGGCTACAAGTGCAGGTCAGAGGCTAGGAATATAATGGCGAATAACTCATCTCCTGACTCCCCAAACCCTATCCACCATCTACAAGGCACAAAACAGGAGTGTGATGGAATACTCCCCACTTGCCTGGATGGATGCAGCTCCAACAACACTCAAGAAGCTTGACACCATCCAAGACAAAGCAGCCCGCTTGATTGGCACCACATCTACAAACAGGGTGGCACGGTAGCACAGTGGTTAGCACTGCTGCTTCACAGCTCCAAGGTCCCGGGTTCGATTCCCAGCTCGGGTCACTGACTGTGTGGAGTTTGCACATTCTCCTCGTGTCTGCGTGGGTTTCCTCCGGGTGCTCCGGTTTCCTCCCACAGTCCAAAGATGTGCGGGTTAGGTTGATTGGCCAGGTTAAAAATTGCCCCTTAGAGTCCTGAGATGCGTAGGTTAGAGGGATTAGCGGGTAAATATGTGGGGGTGGGGGTAGGGGTAGGGCCTGGGTGGGATTGTGGTCGGTGCAGACTCGATGGGCCGAATGGCCTCCTTCTGCACTGTAGGGTTTCTATGATTTTTATGATTTCTATGATTCAATCCCTCCATCGACACTCAGTAGCAACAGTGTGTATTATCTGCAAGATGCATTGCAGCAATTCACCAAAGGTCCTTAGACAGCACCTTCCAAACCCACGACCATTTCCATCTAGAAGGACAAGGACAGCAGATAAACGGGAACACCACCACCTGAAGTTCCCCACCAGGCCACTCACCATCCTAACTTGGAAATATATCACTGTTCTTTTGCAGTTGCTGGGTCAAAATCCTGGAATTCCCTCCCTAATGGCATTGTGGGTCAACTCACAGAACATGGACTGCCGCGATTCAAGAAGGCAGCTCACCACTACCTTCTCAAGGGCAACTCGGGATGAGTAATAAATGCTGGCCAGCAAGGGACGCCGTTGTCCCATGAATGAATTTTTTAAAAAACATTTCACACTGCTCCTCTTGGATTAGTATATCCACATCATCCATTCCTTTGAGTATAGAGACAAAAAATTCATTTAAAACTCTTCCCATATCCTCTGCAGCTTCACACAAGTTTCCTTCTTCATCTCTGATAGGTCCCACTTTTCCCTCAACTATCCTTTTACTCTTTATATACAGGTAAAACATCGTTGGGTTTTCCTTAATCTTGCTTGTTAATATTTTTTTCATACCCTCTCTTTGATATGAGAGCAAACCTTTTCACGCAGCGATTGGTTGAGGTCTGGAATACAAACCTGGAAGCAGGTTCAATCAAGGCATTCAAAAGGGAATTAGACTGTTATTTGGAAAGGAAAAATGTGCACGATTATGGGAAATGGCACTAAGCAAATTGCTCATTGAAGAGCTGGTGCAGACACAATGGGCTGAATGGCCTCCTTCTGAACTGTAAAAAAATTTGAGATTCTCTGTGATCTTCCTCCTTGTCAAAGACAGATGCAAAGTATTCATTCAGCTATAGCTTTAAGGGAGTTTAATTATGCTAATATGAATGAGCATAAGAGTGTAAATGGTAGAGAGGGGAAGAAATTTTCAAGTGTGTTCAGGAGTATTTTCTATGTTGGTATGTTTCCAGTGGATTAAGTGTCAGGACGGTAAAATTTAGGAAACAGTGATCATAAGAATTAGGTGAGCTATGGAAAAGGACCTGGAATATTAGAGACTAAAAATATTAAACTGGAGGACAGTCAATTTAAATGGTCTGAGAAAGGTAAATCAAAGATTGGCAGGCAAACTGTAATGAAACAAGCTACATTCAGGGTACATTACCACAATGGGGAAAGGTAGGACAAACAAATACAGGGCCCAAAGAGAAAGACAGTAAGATGAAACAGAAAAGGGTGCAGAAAAGGACAGATATCAGGTTGTTATATAATTGAGAGACAGGTTGAATCTACAAGGTCCAAAGGATACGAGAAAGGAAATAAGAGATGCAAGGAAGTATATGACATGAGACTGTCAACTATGAATTAAGGGAATTAAAAAGTCTTCTGTGGGCACATAAATAGCAAATGGGTGGTAAGGGGGTGGGGCGGTAGCAATTAATGACCATAAAGGGGGGTCTCCACATGAAGGCAAAGGATACAGTGGAGGTACTAAATGCGTACTTTGCATTCGTCTTCAGCGAGGAGGAAATGCTACCAAATACATAGTAAAATAGGAGGCAGTTGAGATTCTGGATGAGCTGAAAACTGA
The DNA here is from genome assembly GCF_964213995.1 of Mustelus asterias. Classification (NCBI taxonomy): domain Eukaryota; kingdom Metazoa; phylum Chordata; class Chondrichthyes; order Carcharhiniformes; family Triakidae; genus Mustelus; species Mustelus asterias. Next base: position 70,714,579 of record NC_135804.1, on the reverse strand, counting down.
CAAAGAGAAGATACTAGAAAGTGTGGCTGTACTTAAAGATAAGTCACCAGGGCTGGATGGGATGTGTCTGTACATGAGGGAGAAATTTGCTGAGGACTGGAGAATTGAAAATGTTACACCCTTGCTCAAAGAAGGGTATAAAGATAAGCCTAGCAATTACAGGTCAGTCAGTTCAAAATCTGTGGTGAAAAAGCTTTGAGAAATGATAATCCAGAACAAAATTATCACTTGGACAAGGGTGCACTAATTAAAGAAAGCCAGCATTGATTTGCTAAAGGCAAATCATGTTTAACTGACTTGCTTGAGATTGTTTATGAAGTAACAGAGAGGGTTGATGAGGGTAAATGTAGTTGATGTGGTATTCATGGACATAAAGTTGTACTATATGCCTCATTTGCCCTTCCATCTATTTACTAGTTCTTGCAGTGAACACAGGACTTTAGCTAGCCTGTGTACTGCTCTGACACCTACCTATCTTTTGGAAAGACTGGCCTGTCATCCAGGTATGTCAGCTGATGCAGGTGCACGGTAAACACCTTCCTGTAGTTAGACATTTTCTTAATGACTTCATTCCCCATCAGATTCAACACGTGCTGTGAAAAGCAGAGTGAAAAAACAGGCATTATTGAGGACTCAGTCGGCATACTAGGCAGTACAGTGTCTCACTGTTTCTAGTACATCTGAAAACAATGCATACAGACACTTATAATAGTCAGAGAATTAGCATGCAAAGACTTTAGTGAAGTTATTAAACAAACTCCACATTCCATAACAAATCTTCCTTCCATCCTTTCTTCCTTTGTACAATACCAAGTTTTGGACAAGTTCATGTCTTCAAACTATATCTATTGAATGTGTGTGATCGCCTCGGCAGAGGCCTTGATAATTCAGACAATATGGTTCTGAAGAAGACCATATTGAACTCAAAACATTAACTCTGTTTCTCTCTCCACAGATAGTACCAGACTTGTTTAGTATTTCTACACCTTGTTTTTTTTATTTCAAACATAATGGTTACCATTTTTAAACTAAATTTGGGACAGCATGGTGGCACAGCACCAGGAACCTGGGTTCGATTCCAGCCTTGGGTGACTGTCTGTGTGGAGCTTACATGTTCTCTCCATGTCTGTGCGAGTTTCCTCCAGGTGGTCTGGTCTCCTTCCACAGTCCAAAGATGTGCAGGTTAGGTGGATTGGCCATGGGATTATGGGAATAGGGTGGGGGTGTGGGTAAGATGCTCTTTTGGAGAGTTGGTGCAGACTCAATGGGCCAAATGGGCACTGTAGGAATTCTATGATTCTCATAGAGAAGCAAGACTTGGTGCTAGTTAGAATAGGGGCTGTGCTGACCTCCATTTTGGAGAGGGTAGAACATGGGATGCTGATTAGGAGTGAGTTAAGAATAATGACGTCTCAAGATAACAAATGTGTGAAAGAGGTTGCAGTAAGAGAGGAGCTGTTGCAAGAGTGTAGTTTGGCAATGTTATGGAGGTGGAAGTGGGTAGTCTTACTGCTGGTGCAGATGTGAAGTTGGAAGCTCACTTCTGGGTCAAACATGACACCAATGTTGAACAGTTTAATTCAGCTTCAGACTGTTTCCAGGGAGAGAATATTTAGGAACTAGTTTATGGTGGAAACTGAAAGTAATAGTTTCAGCCTTCTCAATATTTAACTGGAGGAAATTTCTGCTCATTCAGTTGAAGCAGTCTGACAATTTAGAGACAGTTGGAAATGTTGAGAGAGTTGGTGGTGAGTTAGCGCCGGGTGTCATAAGTGTAAATGTGGAAACTGATGCTGTGTTTTTGGATGACATTGATGAAGGACAATATAGAGTATGTCGCAGAGTCTCGTGCTATGGAGTACTTTTTCTCCAGAGTACTTCCGTAATGTGGGCGATTAGGATAGGCAGTCACCTATCGACAGTTCCTCCAACTCAGCTTTAAAAATATTCAGTGATCCAGCCTGCACTGCCCTCCAGGGAAGAGTGTTCCACAGACACATGACCCTATGAGAGAAAAAAACCTCTCATCTCCATCTAAAATGAGACCATAATTTTTAAACAGCTTTGCCTCGTTGTAGTCTCCCAAAAGGTGAAGCATCCACCCTATCAAATACCCCTCAAGATCTTACGCTTTATTAAGATATCCTCTCATTCTTCTTAACTCCAATGTAACAGGCCCAACCTGTGCAATGTTTCCTCAATGCTTCAGGAATCAGTTGAGTAAACCTCTGAACTGCTTCTAACGCAACTCTGTCCTTTCTTAAATAAGGAGACCAGAACTGTACACGTTACCCTAAATGTGATATCACCAATATTCTTAGTCAGCGAGTAAGGTGGCATTGCTGGATCCAGTGCTGGGGAATCAGGTGGGTCAAGTGTCTGTGGGGAACATTTGGGTAGAAGTGATCAGAATTAGATTAGGAATGGAGGAACAATCTAAAGTAGAATTTCTAGATTAGAAGGCTTACTGAATGGATGAGAAGGGACCTAGCCAGGGTAAAACAAAACCATATTTTGCTGGCCTTGAGATGAAAAAAAAAGCAGTCTGGTTCCAATTAGAGCCAAAGAGGGTGAAAAATGCTCAAAGGCACAGGCAAAGACACAATGAGTACTTTATGCACATTCTCCCCATGTCTGCATGGGTTTTCTCTGGATGCTTTGGTTTCCTGCCAGAGTCCAAAGATGTGCAGGTTAGGTGGATTGGCCATGGTAAATACATGGGGCTATGGGGATAGGGTGGGATTGTGGGCCTGGGTAAGATGCTCTTTTGGAGAGTTGGGTGCAGGCTCAATGGGGTGAATGACCTCTTTTTGCACTCTATGTTCTATGGACAAAATATTTGTAGAATTAGAGGTGGTAGTGATGTGAAATAAAAGCTGAAACTGCTGGAAGTATTCAGCAGGTGAGGCAGCACCTGTGGAGAGAGAAATACAACTGTAGTTTAATATCTCCCAGCTTCTGTCCTCTCACTGACCTTTCTCCATCATTCCTTTTCCTTTCATCTGCTTAAAACCTTACATTTCAAACATTTCTGAGAAAAGTTCATTGACCTGAAATGTTAACTCAGTTTTTCTCACTTCACAGATGCTGCCTGATCTGTTGAGTATTCCCAGCACTTTGTTTTCATTTCATAATTCCAGCATCTGTGATATTTAGCTTTTTGGTTTGTGATCGAGATAATGAATGGATGATGTGAAGATTAATAGGCAGGATACATTTGGAAGGTTGGCTATGCTTAGAGTGGAGAAGTCACCTGGTCCAGATGGCTTGCGTCCCGGATTGAAAAGGGAAGTGAGTGGAGATAGCGGAAGGGTTTAGTATAATCTGCCAATCTTCCCTCGATATGGGGAAGGTGCCAGAGGATTGGAAAGTGGTAAATTTGAGACTGTTGTTCAAGAAAGGGTCCAAGAGTAGTCCTATGCCTACAGGCCGGTCCTTTAACATCTGAGGGAGGCATGTTTGTAGAAAAAGGAATCGGGGGAAAAAACACTCTCATGCACAGTTCTGAGTTAATTAAGGAGAGACTGCAGAGATCTGCAACAAATGGAGTGTGTTTGACTAATCAAACTGAATTTACTGATAAAGTAACAAAGTAACAGAGAAGGTTGATGAAGGGAATGCAGTGGATATTGTCAATATGGATTTTGAGAAAGTATTTGACCAGATATCATGTAAAAGGCTGGTTAACAAAATTGAGGTTCATGAAATAGGAGGGTTAGTGTTAACTTGGATGAAAGAATTTGGCTTAAATATAGAAAATAGTGAATCATGGTAAACAGTTGTTTTTCAGACAGGGGGGTTGGTGGGCAATGGTGTTCAGCAAGGACCAATGCTAGGAACAATTATACATAAATGAATTGGATATTGGAATACAGAGTAACATTTCAAAATTTGCCAATGATACCAAACTGGAGGAATGCCAGACAATGAGGATGATATTCAGGATACAACGAGAAGGAAAAGGAAGGCTTTTCACAAGTACAAGCGGGGCAAATAAGCGGAGGCATTAGCGAAGAATAGAGAGTGCAGGGTGGAGTTTAAGGAAGCAATTAGGAAAACAAAGAGGGGATATGAGAAAGTTCTGGCTGGTAAAAGTAGGGAAAATCCCAAGATATTCTATAAGTATATCAATGGGAAGAGAATAGCCAGGGAAAGAATAGGGCCCATTAGGGACCAAGGGGACAGTCAGTGAGTGGAACCAGAGGACAATGGTAGAGTGTTGAATGAACACTTCACTTCTGTCTTCATCCAAGAGAATGAAGAGGATGAAGATGTGGAATTCGGGGAGAGAGACTGTGAGGTTCTTGAGCAAATTGACGTAGGGAAAGACAAAGTATTGCAACCTTAAAAGTGGATATATCTCCAGGTTCATATGAATTGTGCCCTAGGCTGTTGTGGGAGGCAAGGGAGAAGATTGCAGGGGCTCTGATGCAAATTTTCAATTCCTCTCTAGCCACAGGGAAAGTGCCAGATGACTGTAGAACAACTAATGTGGTTCCGCTATTTCAGAAGTATTGTAGAGATAAACCAGGGAACTACAGATCAGTGAGTCTCATGTCAGTGGTGGGAGAAACTTCTGAAGAAGAGCATATATCTCCACTTGGAGAGGCAAGACTTGACCAGGGATAGTCAACATGGCTTTGTCACAGAGAGGTCATGCCTAACAACTTTGAATTAATTTTTTGAGGTGGTGATCAGGTGTGTAGATGAGGGTAGTGCAGTCGATGTAATTTGTATGGATTTCAGCAAAGCTTTTGACAAGGTCCCACTTGGGAGACTTGTAAAAAACGTACATGCATGTGGGATACAGGGTAATTTGATAAAGTGGATTCAAAATTGGCTCAGTTGTAGGAGACAGAGGGTGATGACAGAAGGCTGCTTTGGTGACTGGAAGCCAGTGTCCAGCGGCGGACCACAGGGATCTGGGTTGGATTCCCGATTATTCGTCCTTTATATAAAATACATAGATGTCTATGTGGGGGGTAAAATTAGTAAGTTTGCGGATGACACAAAGATTGGCCTGGTGGTTAATATTGAGGTTGTGTGTCTTGGGCTACAAGAAGAACAAAGAACAATACAGCACAGGAACAGGCCCTTCGGCCCTCCAAGCCCGCGCCGCTCCCCGGTCCAGGATTGAATCCTGAATCCAGGATCCCCGCCCAATTTTCCAGCCTATCTACATACCAATATCCTATCCACCGAGCTGCCCCTCACAGCTACGATGCTTTGTTCATTACAACCTATTAACTCACCCCCACCCTCCTATTCCAGACCATGTGATCCCCAGGGAGAGGCGAAAACCCAGAGTGAAAAACCCCAGGGCCAATATGGGGAAAAAAAAAATCTGGGAAATTCCTCTCCGACCCCCTGAGGTGATCGAAACGAGTCCAGGAGATCACAATGGCCCTGATCGGAAAATGCTTCCCAACCCTAGTCATTTCCACTTCCATGAACACCATATGAATTCCCTGCCCCCGAGACAGGTTCCCAACTATCCGCAGTCTCGCTCTGTACTGGCACCAGCAAGATGATCATAGAAATATGGATTTTGGATATGGATGGGATGGTAAAATGAGCAGATAACTGGCAGATGGAATTTATCCCTGGAAAGTGTGAGGTGATACACTTTGGAAGGAGTAATTTGGAAAGGAAGTTTTCAATAAATGGCAGATCACTAGGAAGTTCTGTGGAACAAAAGGACCTTGGTGTGTTTGTTCACGGATCTCTGAAAGTGGAAGGGCACGTTAGTGGGGTGGTGAAAAAGGCATATTGGACACTTACCTTTATCAATTGAGGCACAGATTATAAAAGCAAGGAAGTCATGTTGGAGTTCATGTAGAATTTTGATGAGACCACAGCTAGAGTACTGTGTGCAGTTCTGGTCACCACATTATAGGAAGGATGTGATTGCACTGAAGAGGGTGCAGAGGAGATTCACCAGGATGCTGCCTGGGATGGAACATTGAAGTTATGAAGAGAGGTTCAATAGGCTTGAGTTGTTTTCGTCGGAGCAGGGAAGACTGAGCGACCTTATCGAAGTGTTCAAGATTTTGAGGCCATAGACAGAGTCGATAAGGAGCAGCTGGGTTCCCCTTAGTTGAAGGGTCATTAACGAGGGGGACATAGGTTCAAGGTGAGGGGCAGGAGGTTTAGGGGGGGATGTGAGGAAAACGTTTTTTACCCAGAAAGTGGTCGAGAACGTGTTACGTGGGAGGATGGTCACATCCTTTAAAAAGTACCTGTACGAGCACTTGGCACGTCATAACATTCAAGTCTATGGGCCAAGTGCTGGTAGATGGGATTAGGTAGGAGTTCAGGTGTTTCTAATGTGTCAGCGCAGACTCTATGGTCTGAAGGATCTCTTCTGCACTGTATGATTCGACTATAATTGACTATAACAGGACACAGATTGGCTAAGGGAATGAGCAGACAAGTGGCAGATGGATTTTAACAGGGAAGTAGGTGGTGATGCATTTTACCAGAAGGAAAAGGGAGAGGAAATGTTGACTTAATGGCACAGTATGCGGGGACAGAGGAACAAGGGAGTTCATGTACACAAATTCTTTACTGATTTATGGGATGTGGGTGTTGGTGGCATAATCCTACATGTGTTGCCCATCCCTAATTGCTCTTGAATTGAACATTTCAGTGGACAGTTAAGAGCCAATGGCATTCTGTGGGGTCTGGAGTCACATGTAGGCCAGACCAGGTAAGGTTGGCAGGTTTTCTTCCCTAAAAGATATTAGTGAACCACATAGGTCTTTATGACAATCTTTGAAGGTGGCCAGTAATATTGAGAAAATAGTCAGCAAAGTATATATGATTTTTAGCTTCATAAATAAAGGTATTGTGTACAAAATCAGGGGTGTTTTGTTGAATCATTATAAAGCTCTGGTTAGGTCACCACTAAAAATTTGTCTCTAGTTCTGGTCATCACTTTAAGAAGGATGTAAGGATCCTTGACAGGGTACAGAAGAGAATTATCAGGATGGTTCCAGGGATGAGTGAATTTAGCTACACTGTTAGTTTGGGGAAGCTGGCTGGGGTTGTTCTCCTTGTAGTAAAGGAGATTGAGTGAAGATTTGATAGAGGTGTACAAGATCATGATAGGTTTAGATAAGGTAGCTAAAGAAAAGCTATTCACTTAACTGATGGGACAAAGACTAGAAGACACAGATGTGTGCACGCAGATTTTGTGCAAGAGATCCAGGGGGATTGTTCCACTGGAGCAACCAGAGAGAGAGTGATTTGAGGCAGGAGTGCTGGTGAGAGATTTATTTATTTAGTCAGTTAGTGTGTTTTTTTTGGCCTTTACTTTTGTAGTAGTATTTTTCTTAAGTTTAAAGTGAAAACCGGAAGTGGGCTGCTAAGGAGTCTGGGAAGGGTTTTTTAAGCACGCGAAGTATAAAAGGGAGGCCGCAGTATACAGTGGGCAGCGTCGGGAGTGGGCAGGGGAGTGAGTGGGAAGCAGAGTGTGAGCTATAAGGGCTTTGGCTCACAGGGCTTCGGGGGACAGGGCGAGCAGGGGTGAGTTTTATCATTCTTGTTTACTTTTCTGTGTGCCTTGGTATAAAGGGGCAAATATGGGTGTGAAGCCACTGTGTTGTTCCCAGTGTAGGATGTGGGAGGTCCTGGAGGCACCTGGCCTCCCGGACATCCACATCTGTGAGGGGTGCGTCGAGCTGCGGTTCCTGAGGGACCGTGTTAAGGAACTGGAACTGCTCGAGGATCTTAGGCTGTTAAGGGAGAATGAGGAGGTGATAGACAAGAGCTATCATCAGGTGGTCACACCAGGGCCACGGGTGGAGGCCAAGTGGGTGACGGCCAGGAAGGGTAAAGCTTGGGTGATTGAGAGCACCCCGGTGGATGTGCCTCTACACAACAAGTACTCCTGCCTGAGTACTGCTGGGGGGAACAGCCCGCCTGGGGGAAGCAGCAGTGGCCGTGTCTCCGGAGTGGAGTCTGGCCCTGTAACTCAGAGGGCTAAGGAAAAGGGGAGGAAGGCAGTGTTAATTGGGGACTCGACGGTAAGGGGGTCGGGCAGGCGTTTTTGCGGACACAGGCGGGAGTCTCGGATGGTGATCTGCCTCCCTGGGGCCAGGATCCAGGATGTCGCTGGTCGATTCCCGGAAATCCTGAGGGGGGAGGGAGAGGAGCCAGAGGTAGCGGTACATATTGGTACCGCTGATGTGGGAAGGAAGTGGGAAGGGGTCATGAAAAGAGAGTATAGTGAATTAGGGTGACAGCTGAGAAGGGGGAAAGCAAAGGTAGTAATCTCAGGATTGTTGCCTGTGCCACGGGAGGGTGAGGGCAGGTATGGAGTGAGGTGGAGGATGAATGTGTGACTGAGGGACTGGTGCAGGGGTCAGGGATTCAGGTTCCTGGACCATTGGGACCTCTTTAGGGGCAGGTGTGACCTGTACACAAAAAACGGGTGGCACTTGAATCCCAGGGGGACAAATATCCTGGCGGGAAGGTTGGCTAAGGCTACTGGGGAGAGTTTAAACTAGATAGGTTGGGGGGGGAGGGGATCGAGACGAGATGATTGGGAGCGAGGAAGTTAGCTCGCAAACAGAGAAGGGTTATAGATGGTGCAAGAGGGAGGATGGACGGGGGATAGAGAAGGGGCGAGCTCAGACCAAAGGATTGAGATGTGTTTACTTTAATGCCAGGAGTATAGTGAATAAAGGGGATGAGCTCAGAGCGTGGATTGATGCCTGGAAGTGTGATGTGGTGGCCATTACGGAGACTTGGATGTCTCAGGGACAGGACTGGATACTCTAGGTGCCAGGATTCAGATGTTTCAGGAAGGACAGGGAGGGAGGCAAGAGAGGGGGTGGAGTGGCACTGCTGATCAGGGATAGTGTCACAGCTGTAGAGAAGGTGTATGCTGTGGAGGGATTTTCCACAGAGTCCCTGTGGGTGGAAGTTCGGAGTGGGAAGGGGTCGATCACTTTGCTGGGAGTTTTCTATAGGCCGCCCAATAGTGACAGGGAGGTGGAGGAGCAGATAGGGAAACAGATCTTGGAGAGTTGCAATCATAGCAGAGTTGTTGTGATGGGAGACTTTAATTTCCCAAACATAGATTGGAATATCCCTAGGGTAAGGGGATTGGATGGGGAGGAGTTCGTTAGGTGTGTTCAGGAGGGTTTCCTGACACAGCATGTGGACAAGCCTACAAGAGGAGAGGCTGTACTTGATCTGATACTGACCAATGAACCTGGATAGGTGTCAGATCTCTCAGTGGGAGAGCATCTTGGGGATAGCGATCAGAACTCTATCTCCTTTATGCTTGCATTGGAAAAAGAGAGGATCAGGCAAGCTAGGAAAGCGTTTATATGGAGTAAGGGGAAATATGAAGACATAAGGCAGCAAATTAGGGGAGTAAATTGGAAGGAGGTATTCTCGGGGAAATCTACTGAAGAGAGGTGGCAGTTTTTCAAGGAATGTCTGTCTAGGGTTCTAGGAGGATCGCAACAGACACCTCCAGACGCTGAAAGATGCCCTCATAAGAACAGGATATGGCGCTCGACTCATCGATCAACAGTTCCGACGCGCCACAGCGAAAAACCGCACCGACCTCCTCAGAAGACAAACACGGGACACGGTGGACAGAGTACCCTTCATCGTCCAGTACTTCCCCGGAGCGGAGAAGCTACGGCATCTCCTCCGGAGCCTTCAACATGTCATTGATGAAGACGAACATCTCGCCAAGGCCATCCCCACACCCCCACTTCTTGCCTTCAAACAACCACGCAACCTCAGACAGACCATTGTCCGCAGCAAACTACCCAGACTTCAGGAGAACAGTGACCACGACACCACACAACCCTGCCACAGCAACCTCTGCAAGACGTGCCGGATCATCGACACGGATGCCATCATCTCACGTGAGAACACCATCTACCAGGTACACGGTACCTACTCTTGCAACTCGGCCAACGTTGTCTACCTGATACGCTGCAAGAAAGGATGTCCCGAGGCATGGTACATTGGGGAAACCATGCAGACGCTACGACAACGGATGAATGAACACCACTCGACAATCACCAGGCAAGACTGTTCTCTTCCTGTGGGGGAGCACTTCAGCAGTCACGGGCATTCAGCCTTGGATCTTCAGGTAAGCGTTCTCCAAGGCGGCCTTCACGACACACGACAGCGCAGAGTCGCTGAGCAGAAACTGATAGCCAAGTTCCGCACACATGAGGACGGCCTAAACCGGGATGTTGGATTTATGTCACATTATCAGTAACCCCCACAGCTTGCCTCCTGGACTTGCAGAATTCCACAAGCTGTTCTGTCTGGAGACAATACACATCTCTTTAACCTGTGTTGAATGCTCCCTCCACCCACATTGTCTGTACATTTAAGACCTGGGTGGCTGTAGAGATTTGCATTCTAATCAGTATTCTGTAATTTGATTTCTGTGTCTGTGCCCTGTTTGAGAACAGATATCCACTCCATCTGACGAAGGAGCTCTGCTCCGAAAGCTTATGGTATTTGCTACCAAATAAGCCTGTTGGACTTTAACCTGGTGTTGTGAGACTTCTTACTGTGTCTAGAGTTCCACAGGACAATGTTCCGAGCAGACAGGGAGGAGTTGGTAGGTTAAAGGAACCGTGGTGCACGAAAACTGTGCGGGACCAAGTCGAGAAGAAAAGGAAAGCGGACAAAAGGTTCAGAGAGCTTGGCGAAGATAGGGATCTAGATGAGCATACGGCTTGTAGGAAGGGACTAAAGAAGGAAATTAGGAGAGCTAGAAGGGGTCACGAGAAGGCCTTGGCGAGTAGAATTAGGGAAAACCTTATGGCGTTCTATAAATATGTGAAGAGTAAAAGGACGTGACGCGAAGGAATAGGGCCTATAAAAGGTGAAGGTGGGAAAATCTGTACGGACCCAGTGGAAATGGCAGAGGTGCTTAATGAGTATTTTGCCTCGGTTTTCACAGAGGAGAAGGACATGGGTGGATGTACTGTGGGCTTGCGGTGGACTGAAAAGATTGAGTATGTGGACTTAAACAAAGAGGTTGTGCTGGGATCTTTCAATGGCATCAAGATAGATAAGTCGCCGGGTCCGGATGGGATGTACCCCAGGTTACTGTGGGAGGCGAGGGAAGAGATTGCAGAGCCTCTGGCGATGATCTTTGCATCGATGATGGAGACGGGAGAGGTGCCGGAGGATTGGAGGATTGCGGATGTGGTTCCTATTTTAAAGAAGGGGAATAGGGATAGACCAGGAAATTACCGACCGGTGAGTCTAACCTCAGTGGTTGGTAAGCTGATGGAGAAGATCCTGAGGGACAAGATTTATGAGCATTTAGAGAGGTTTAGTATGCTCAAGAATACTCAGCATGGCTTTGTCAAGGGCAGATCGTGCCTTACGAGCCTGGTGGAGTTCTTCGAAAATGTGACTAAACACATTGACGAAGAGAAAGCGGTAGATGTGGTTTATATGGATTTTAGCAAGGCGTTCGATAAGGTCCCCCATGCAAGGCTTCTCGAAAAAGTGAGAGGGCATGGGATCCAAGGGGCTGCTGCCCTGTGGATCCAGAACTGGCTTTCCCAAAGGAGGCAGAGAGTGTGTATAGATGGGTCTTTTTCTATTTGGAGGTCGGTCACCAGTGGTGTGCCCCAGGGATCTGTTCTGGGACTCTTGCTGTTTGTCATTTTCATAAATGACCTGGGTGAGGAAGTGGAGGGATGGGTTGGTAAGTTTGCCGACGACACGAAGGTTGGTGGGGTTGTGGAAAGTCTGGAGGGATGTCAGAAGTTACAGAGGGACATAGATAGGATGCAAGACTGGGCGGAAAAGTGGCAGATGGACTTCAACCCAGATAAATGCAGCGTGGTCCATTTTGGTAGGTCAAATGGGATGAAGGAGTACAATATAAAGGGAAAGACTCTTAGTTCGGTAGAGGATCAGAAGGACCTTGGGGTCCGGGTCCATAGGACTCTAAAATCGGCCCTGCAGGTGGAGGTGGTGGTTAAGAAGGCATATGGTGTGCTGGCCTTTATCAATCGAGGGATTGAGTTTAGGAGTCCGGGGATAATGATGCAGCTATATAAGACCCTCGTCAGACCCCACTTGGACTACTGTGCTCAGTTCTGGTCGCCTCATTACAGGAAGGATGTGGAAAAGATTGAAAGGGTGCAGAGGAGATTTACAAGGATGTTGCCTAGATTGAGTGGCATGCCTTATGAGGATACGCTGAAGGAGCTCGGTCTTTTCTCCTTGGAGAGACGTAGGATGAGAGGAGACCTAATAGAGGTATATAAGATGTTGAGAGGCATAGATCGGGTGGACTCTCAGAGGTTTTTTCCCAGGGTGGAAATGGCTGCTACGAGAGGACACAGGTTTAAGGTGCTGGGGGGTAGGTACAGGGGAAATGTGAGGGGGAAGTTTTTCACACAGAGGGTGGTGGGCGAGCGGAATCGGCTGCCGTCAGTGGTGGTGGAGGCAAACTCAATAGGGTCTTTTAGGAGACTCTTGGATGAGTACATGGGACTTAATAGGATGGAGGATTATAGGTAGGCCTAAAAGGTAGGGATATGTTCGGCACAACTTGTGGGGCCGAAGGTCCTGTTTTGTGTTGTAGTTTTCTATGTTTCTAAAGAAGAACTATTTTTCGGAGTGATAATGACTTGGAACTTGCTAACTATGAGGGTGGTGAAAACAGAGGTGATGAATGATTTCAAAAGGAAAACTGAATAGACACACAAGGTAAATAATTTTGAAAGGCTACAAGGATAGAATGGAGAATGGAATTGACAGAATTTTTCCACAGAGTGCCCCATCTTTGTGCAATTCTGACTCTGATAATAGAAGGATGGCCAAAATAGATCCTTGGGGGACAATGGGAGTCACTATATGGGAGCAGAAAGAGAAGCCAATGCCAATGATTCTCTGGTTATGATGAGAGATGTAAGAACAGAACCAGGCAAGTATGGTGTTCCAGGAAAGATGGGCATAGCTTTGGGTGTCTTCAACATGCTCAAGGACTTTGGAGAGGGGGGAAAATGTTGGGGTGATAGAACAGAGAGGTTAAGGGGGGCTTCATGACAGCAAGTTTGAAGGAGGGAGTCATAGTACCCGAGGAGAGTGAATTGTTAACAACATTGACTAATATGGGAACCAGAAAGCAAAGTTACATGGTCAGTAGTTCAGGGTGGCACAGTGGTTAGCACTGAGGTCAATTCTGGCCTTGGATGACTGTGTGGAGTTTGCACGTTCTCCCCATGTCTGTGTAGGGTTCCTCTGGGGGTTCCGGTTTCCTCCCACAGTCCAAAGATGTATAGGTGAGGTGGGTTGCCCATGCTAAATTACACTTTAATCCAGAGATGTTTAGGTCAGGTGGATTAACCATGGTAAATGATGGAGTTATGGGGATAGGGTGGGGCAGTGAGCCTGGGTAGAGTGCTCTTTCGAAGGCTCAGTGGAGACTCAATGGGCCAAATTACCTCCTCCTGCACTGTAGGAATTCTATTGATTCAATGGTTGGAAATGGGGTCAAGGAGCAGAAGGTGGATCTCATGGACAAATGAGTTCAGAACCAATACGAGAGGAGATAGGAAAGAAACTACAGAAAGATACAAGTTCAAGGCTAAGGGGAAGTTTGGCCCTGGCTAGTGCAAGGGAGGGACCAGGAAGAGATAGCTGATCAGATGGTCTCAATTTTAGTAACAAAGTCGTTCCTGAGCTTCTTGCCCATGTTGGAGGTGAGGCTGGAGGAAGCGGGAGAGGTGGTTTATGAAGTTGGATTGTAGTCGGGAAAAAATAATCCTGGGACAGTGAGCAGTTTTCAGAGATGAGAATAGGATCCCTTAATGCTTACTGTGGTCCAGCCAGATCTGGCAGTGAATTCCTAAAACGGTTGTCGTTCCATATCTGTTAAGGGACTGGAGATAAGAGTTGTACTGGGGGAAATGACCATGGTGAGAGAAAGTAATAGCTCTAATGAGACAACAACATCAAAGATGGAGGTAAGAGTGTGGTTGAATATATTGTAGCTACAGAAATGTCCTGGAGAATGGAAGACCAAAGAGTAGACAACTGGGAGTTTGAGAGTGCAGAATGAATTGGAAAAGAGTTGTTTCATAGAATCATAGAAACCCTACAGTGCAGAAGGAGGCCATTCGGCCCATCGAGTCCGCACCGACCACAATCCCACCCAGGCCCTACCCCCACACATTTACCCGCTAATCCCTCTAACCTATGCATCCCAGGACTCTAAGGGGCAATTTTTAACCTGGCCAATCAACCTAACCCGCACGTCTTTGGACTGTGGGAGGAAACCGGAGCACCCGGAGGAAACCCACGCAGACACGAGGAGAATGTGCAAACTCCACACAGACAGTGACCCGAGCCGGGAATCGAACCCGGGACCCTGGAGCTGTGAAGCAGCAGTGCTAACCACTGTGCTACCGTGCCGCCCAGAAGGAAATATGATAAAGTGAGATGTGGGTGAAGAGCAATACAGCCTCTATTTTCTTTCTATTGTGCATGGCCTATTCATTTAATTGCATGTTTTTTTTATTCATTCGAGGGACATGGATGTCACTGGCTGGCCAGCATTTATTGCCATAAGATCATAAGACATAGGAGCAGAATTAGGCCACTCGGCCCATCGAGTCTGCTCTGCCATTCAATCATGGCTGATACTTTTCTCATCCCCATTCTCCTGCCTTATCCACATGACCTCTGATTCACTTATTAATCAAGAACCTATCTCTGTCTTAAACACACTCAGTGACCTGGCCTCCACAGCCTTCTGCGGCAGAGTTCCACAGATTCACCACTCTCTGGTTGAAGAAATTCCTCCTCATCTCTGTTTTAAAGGATTGTCCCTTAAGCCTGAAGTTGTGCCCTCTGATTCTAGTTTTTCCTACGAGTGGAAACATCCACTCCACATCCACTCTATCCGGACCTTGCAGTATCCAGTAAGTTTCAATAAGATTCCCCCTCATCATTTTAAACTCCAACGTGTACAGACCCAGAGTCCTCAACCTTTCCTCCAAAGATAAGCTCTTCATAGAACTAACAGCGCAGTACAGGCCCTTCGGCCCTCGATGTTGCGCCGACCAGTGGAACCAATCTAAAGCCCCTCTAATCTACACTATTCCAATATTATCCATATGTTTATCCAATAACCATTTGAATGCTCTTAATGTTGACGAGTCTACTACTGCTGCAGGCAGGGCATTCCACGCCCTTACTACTCTCTGAGTAAAGAACCTACCTCTAACATCTGACCTATATCTCTCACCCCTCAATTTAAAGCTATGTCCCCTCGTGCTAGTTCTCACTATCCACCCTATCTAATCCTCTGATCATCTTGTATGCCACTATTAAGTCACCTCTTAACCTTCACTCTAACGAAAACAACCTCAAGCCCCGCAGCCTTTCCTCATACGATTTTCCCACCATACTAGGCAACATCCTGGTAAATCTCCTCTGCACCCTTTCCAACACTTCCACATCTTTCCTATAATACGGCGACCAGAACTGTACGCAATACTCCAAATGCGGCCGCACCAGAGTTTTGTACAGTTGCAGCATGACCTCCTGGCTCCGAAATTCAATCCCTCTACCAATAAAAGCTAACACACCGTACGCCTTCTTAACAACCCTATCAACCTGGGTGCCAACTTTCAGGGATCTATGCACATGGACACCCAGATCTCTCTGTTCATCCACACTACCCCAAGTATCTTACCATTAGCCCAGTACTCTTTATTCCTATTACTCCTTCCAAAGTGAATCACCTCACACTTTTCCGCATTAAACTCCATTTGCCACCTCTCAGCCCAGCTCTGCAGCTTATCTATGTCCCTCTGTAACCTGCCACTTCCCTCCGCACTGTCTACAACTCCACCGACTTTAGTGTCATCCGCAAATTTACTAATCCATCCTTCCACGCCCTCATCCAGGTCATTAATAAAAATGACAAACAGCAGTGGCCCCAAAACAGATCCTTCCGGTACACCACTAGTAACTGAACTCCAGGATGAATATTTCCCATCAACTAACACCCTTTGTTTTCTTACAGCTAGCCAATTCCTGATCCAAACCACTAAATCACCCTCAATCCCATGTGTCCGTATTTTCTGCAAAAGCTTACCATGGGGAACCTTATCAAATGCTTTGCTGAAATCCATATACACCACATCAACCGCTTTACATTCATCCACCTCTTTGGTCACCTTCTCAAAGAACTCAATATGGTTTGTGAGGCACGATCTACCCTTCACAAAACTGTGCTGACTATCCCTAATCAAATTATTCCTTTCTAGGTGATTATAAATCCTATCTCTTATAATCCTTTCCAATATTCATTCCAGGGATCATTCCTGTGAACCTCCTCTGGACCCTTTCCAAGGCCAGCACATCCTCCCTTAGATACGGGGCCCAAAACTGCTCACAATACTCCAAATGGGGTCTGACCAGAGCCTTATAAAGCCTCAGAAGTGCATCCCTGCTCTTGTATTCTAGCTCTCTCGACATGAATGCTAACATCACATTTGCCTTCTTAACTGACTCCCAAGTCCCTTTGTGTTTCTGATTTCCTAAGCATTTAGAAAATCACCTATACTTCCATTCCTCCTTCCAAAGTGCATAACCTCACACTTTTCCACATTGTATTCCATCTGCCACTTCTTTCCCACTCTCCTAACCTGTCCAAGTCCTTCTGCAGACCCCCTGCTTCCTCAATACTATCTGTCCCTCTACATATCTTTGTATCATCTGCAAACTTAGCAACAATGCCTTCAGTTCCTTCCTCCAAATCGTTAATGTATATTGTGAAAAGTTGTGGTCCAAGCACCGACCCCTGAGGCACACCATTAGTCACCGGCTACCATCCTTAAAAAGACCCTTTTATCCCCACTCTCTGCCAGTCAGCCAATCTTCTATCCATGCCAGGATCTTGCCCTTAACACGATGGGCGCTTAACATATTTAACAGTTTCCTAGGTGGCACCTTGTCAAAGGTCTTCTGGAAATCTAAATAAATCATGTCCACTGGTTCTCCTTTACCTAACTTCCTTGTTACCTCCTCAAAGAACTCTAACAGATTTGTCAGACATGACCTCCCCTTGACAAAGTCATGCTGACTCAGTCCTTCTTTATCATGCACTTCCAGTCCTCTGCAATCTCGTCTTTAATAACGGACTCTAAAATCTTCCCAATGACCAAAGTCAGACTAACCGGCCTATAATTTCCTGTCTGCTGCCTCCCTCCCTTCTTAAACAGCGGTGTTACATTAGCTACTTTCCAGTCCTCTGGTACCCTCCCTGCCATGATGTCGAGATGCCGGCGTTGGACTGGGGTGAACACAGTAAGAGTTTTAAAAACACCAGGTTAAAGTCCAACAGGTTTATTTGGTAGCAAATACCATTAGCTTTCGGAGCACTGCTCCTTCATCAGATGGAGTGGAAATGTGAGCACATTTCCACTCCATCTGACGAAGGAGCAGCACTCCGAAAGCTAATGGTATTTGCTACCAAATAAACCTGTTGGACTTTAACCTGGCGTTGTTAAAACTCTTACCGTACCCTCCCTGCCTCCAGTGGTTCCTGAAAGATCACCACCAATGCCTCCACAATTTCCTCAGCTATCTCTTTTAGAACTCTGGGGTGTAGTTCATCCGGTTCAGGTGATTTATCCACTTTCAGACCTTTGTTTCCCCAGAACCTTCTCCTTAGTGATGGCCACTACACTCGCTTGTGCCTCCTGGAGCTCTGGCATCCCACTGGTGTCTTCCACTGTTGCAAAGTAACTAAGATGCAAAGACTGATGCAAAATAACTATTCAGTTTCTCTGCCATTGCTTTGTTTCCTATTATTACTTCTCCAGCCTCATCTTAGTGGTCCAATGGCTATTTTTGCCTCTTTTACCTTTTATAAATTGGAAAAACCTCTTCCTATCTTCTTTTATATTACTAGCTAGCTTACACTCACATTTCATCTTCTCCCCCCTTATTGCTTTTTTAAGTTGTCCTCTGCTCACTTTTAAAGGATTCCCAATCCTCTGACTTCCCACCAACCCTTGCTACTTTGTATGCTTTTTCTTTTGCTTTTATGCTGCCCTTGACTTCCCTCGTCAGCCATGGATGCCTCGTCCTCCCCTTAGCATGTTTCCCCCTCCTTGGGATGAATTTTTGTTGTACCTCCCGAATACCCCCCAAAAACTCCTGCCATTGCTGTTCCACTGTCTTCCCTGCCAGGCTCCCTTTCCAGTCAACTCTGGCCAGCTCCTCCCTCATGTCTTTGTAGTTACCTTTATTTAATTGTAATACCGTTACATCTGATTCCAGCTTCTCCCTCTCAAACTGCAGGGTAAATTATATCATATTGTGGTCATTGCCTCCCAAGGGTTCCTTCACCTTAAGTTCCCTAATCAAGTCTGCCTCATTGCACATCACTAAATCCAGAATTGCCTGTTCCCTAGTAGGCTTTGGGTAGAATTGCCCATCTCTAGTTGCCCGAGGGCAGTTGAGAGTCAACCACATTGCTGTGGCTCTGGAGTCACATGTAGGCCAGACCAGGTAAGGATGGCAGATTTCCTTCCCTAAAGCACATTAGTGAACCAATGTTGTATTTTAAAGGACATGATTTGTGCACAGTCTGTGTAGCAACACTCAAGTTGTTGTGTAGCACTCACATTGGTGAAGAGTGATTACAAAAAGTGATTAGAAATCACCATATTGAGACCAGAAAAGTCGCAAGACAATTTGCAATTGCAAGCTCAAGAGGGTGGCCATTGAATATGGGTTGGGGGCTTTACATGGAGGGAGAAATTAAAGAAGATAGGAAAACAGTGAACAGTAAGGAGAGAAAACATGATGAATCACAGAAATTGCTTGGAGTAGAGGCTGAGGGAGGAAAGGTCATGACCTGAAATATTAACTCTGTTTCTCTCCTCACAGGTGCTGCCAGACCTGCTGAATATTTCCAACATTTTCTGTCTTTATGTCAGATTTCCAACATTTGTAGTATTTAGCTTTTATACTGTGAAGGATAGAGAGGAGATTGACAAGATTAGCCACAAAATGGTATGTTGGATAGGCAGGTCAGTGAGAGTGTAGGATGGGACAGTTGATGTTTCTGCTCATAAGGAACAAATGCCTCATTCAGCCCTTTTGGTTGATGTAAAAAGAGACAAAGAAAGATGATGTACACAAGTGGCACAGTGGTTAGCACAGCATCAGGGGCCCGAGTTTGATTCCCAGATTGGGCGACTGTATGGAGTTTGCACATTCTCCCTAGGTCTGAGTGGGTTTCCTCCCACAGTCCAAAGGTGTGCAGGTTAGGTTGATTGGCCGTGCTAAAATGCCCCTTAGTGTCAGGGGGTTAGCAGGATAAATAAGTTGGGTTATTAGGATAAGGCCTGGGTGGGATTGTGATCGGTGCAGACTCGATGGGCCAAATGGCTCTCTCTACACGTAGGAATTCTATGATACACTTATCTGAGAGGGAATCAAACCTGAGACAGCAACAGGTGAATAGGAGAGATGAGGGGAGAGTATCTGAGAGGGAAGAGATGAAAGAAGACATGACAATAGAGAACAGTGTCTATGAGGGTTAAAGAGAGAAGTAAAAAGAGCCCACTGTTATTTGTCATTTATATTAATGATTTGGATGAGAATATAGGGGGCATGGTTAGTAAGTTTGCAGATGACACCAAGATTGGTGGCATAGTGGACAGTGAAGAAAGTTATCTCCGATTGCAACGGGATCTTGATCAATTGGGCCAGTGGGCTGATGAATGGCAGATGGAGTTTAATTTAGACAAATGAGAGGTGATGCATTTTGGTAGATTGAACCAGGGCAAGACTTAGTTAATGGTAGGGCGTTGGAGAGAGTTACAGAACAAAGAGATCTAGGGGTACATGTTCATATCTCCTTGAAAGTGGAGTCACAGGTGGACAGAGTGGTGAAGAAGACATTTGGCATGCTTGGTTTCATCAGTCAGAACATTGAATACAGGAGTTGGGAAGTTGTACAAGACATTGGTAAGGCCACACTTGGAATACTGTGTACAGTTCTGGTCACCCTATTATAGAAAGGATATTATTAAACTAGAAAGAGTGCAGAAAAGATTTAGTAGGATGCTACCGGGACTTGATGGATTGAGTTATAAGGAGAGGCTGAATAGACTGGGACTTTTTTCTCTGGAGTGTAGGAGGCTGAGGGGTGACCTTATAGAGGTCTATAAAATAATGAGGGGCATAGATCAGCTAGATAGTCAATATCTTTTCCCAAAGGTAAGGGAGTCTAAAACTAGGGAGCATAGGTTTAAGGTGAGAGGGGAGAGATACAAAAGTGTCCAGAGGGTCAATTTTTTCACACAGAGGGTGGTGAGTGTCTGGAACAAGCTGCCAGAGGTAGTAGTAGAGGCAGGTACAATTTTATCTTTTAAAAAGCATTTAGATAGTTACATGGGTACGATGGGTATGGAGGGATAGGGGCCAAATGTGGACAATTGGGATTAGTTTAGGGGTTTTTTAAAAAAAGGGCAGCATGGACAAGTAGGGCCGAAGGGCCTGTTTCCATGCTCTAAACCTCTATGACTCTATAAAAAGAGAAAGAAAAATGGAAATGGAAGCGATGGGTTTGGGTCTGGAGTAGCATTTTGCCGATTGTTCAAGCACAGCCATTCGCGAGAGGACATGGGCTTGGTTACCTTGCAATTATTAGGATGAATATAGAATATCCTGATATTAAATGAGGGAGAGAGAGGAGACAAGAGGAGAGTTAAAATCAAGAGTTCCATGGTGGAATAAAGTTGACACGAGGAGGGTGGAATCAGCTTGAAATATCCACCGCGGCACGGTAGCACAGTGGTTAGCACTGCTGCTTCACAGCTCCAGGGTCCCGGGTTCGATTCCCGGCTCGGGTCACTGTCTGTGTGGAGTTTGCACATTCTCCTCGTGTTTGCGTGGGTTTCCTCCGGGTGCTCCGGTTTCCTCCCACAGTCCAAAGATGTGCGGGTTAGGTTGATTGGCCAGGTTAAAATTGCCCCTGAGATGCGTAGGTTAGAGGGATTAGTGGGTAAATATGTGGGGGTAGGGCCTGGGTGGGATTGTGGTCGGTGCAGACTCGATGGGCCGAATGGCCTCCTTCTGCACTGTAGGGTTTCTATGATTTCTATGAAACTGTTAATGGAAGGATAAGGGAATAAAATCAAACTATTGCCTCGGTCCCGTAGGTCTGAAAATACCTGATCCTGTCAGGTCTCAGAAATTAGGCAGTCAGGCCTGGCTTGGGAAAGTGCCTGGGAATATCAGGTGCGGAAGGCTTTTCTTATGAACAGGGTCTCCTCACTGTTCTGCACACTGACACTGTTTTCATTTGGCAGTTGGTTTTGCGGATTGTTTAAGCACATCCATTCTCTCTCTCTCCTTGCAGCAAACTGGGGGTGTGGGACACATTTATCCGTGTGTGGAGGGTCTACATCATCTGGTCTGAATTGGGCAAAGGTGATTTGAGACTTTTAGAATAGGGAGAAGGAAGATTTCCTTTCTTGCATTCATTTCAACCCTTTCATGACTATTTCAAAATGTTTTACAGCCAATGAAGAGCTTTTGAAGTTTAGTCACTGTTGCAATACAGGAAACACAACAGCCAATTTGCGGACACATTCTCACAAACAGCAATGCGATAATGACCAGATAATCTGTTCTTTTGATATTGATTGAAAGACAAAGATTGGCCTGGAAACTGGGACTAAGTCACATGCTCTTATTCAAAATAGTGTCTCCACTTAGAGTAGATGGGCCCTGGCTATAACTTCTGACCCCAAAGATGCACCTCCAACAGTGCCGCACTCCCTGGATTGTCAGTTTTGTTTTTGGATTTGGACAGCAACTTTGTGTTAGAAGTAGGAGTGTTATCCACAACTACAATCAGCAATGCCTATGCACACACTAGACTATGAATAAAACAGATAAGGACGGCGTTTTTTTGCCCAGTTTTACAGTTCAGTAGATTAGGGACTCAGCCCCAGTACCGAACAGGAGCTTGTCAGGGCAGAGTCTTCACTCAGCCCAATCATCTTTAGCTGCTTTGTCAATGAACTTTCTTCCATTATAAAGTGAAAAGTGGGGATGTTTGCTGATTATGGTGTTAGTTCTATTCAAAACTCATCAGATAGTGAAGCAGTCTGTGGCCACATGCAGAAAGACAACATTTAGGCTTCGGCTGATAAGTGGCAAGTAACGTTCATTCCACACAAGTTCAAGGCAATGACCATCTCCCCTTGACGGTATAAACAAATGAAAAACAGTATCACTATCACAGAATCCTCCACTATCAACATACTTGGGGTTCCCAACGACCAGAGATGGAGCTGGACTATCCATTTAAATATTGTGGCTACAAGAACAGGTCAGAGGCTAAGAATCCTGCAGCGAGTAACTCACCTCCTGACTTCCCAAAGCCTGTCCACCATCTACTAGGCACCAATCTGGAGTGTGATGGAACACTCCAGTTGTCTGAATGAGTATAGCTCTGACAACATCCAAGACACTCAACAAAATCCAGAACAAAAGGACCTCACTTGATTTGGGACTGTAGGGATTCTATGATACACTTATCTGAGAGGGAATCAAACTTGAGACAGCAACAGGTGAATAGGAGAGATGAGGGGAGGGTATGATTTCACCCCTTCCACAAACATTTGCTCCCTCCACCACCAATGCACAGTGGCAGCAGCATTTACAGATTTCAGATTTCCAGCATCTGGAGTATTTTGCTTTTGTGTTGTGGAAATATTGTATTTCCTCAATGTTGCTGGATCAGGTTCATAGAACTCCCTCTCTAACAGCACAGAGTGTACTTTGGTCATACAGATAACAGTAGTTCAAGTGGCTCACTACCACCTTCTAAAGGGCAATTAGAATATACAATAAATGATGGCCTTGGCAGTGATTCTATAAACAAATAAAAAATGTCATGAGAAATAAATAACTTTAATTTTTGACGCTGATAAATGGTGATGGAAAGACTGTATACTGGGACAGAATAATAATAATGTTATTATGACATTAACTGCAATCTCTGTACTAAAAACTCACAGAATTTATACAATGCAGGAGGACATTCAACCTATCATGTCTATACTGGCTGTCTGAATGAGTAATTTACTTGGTGCCATTCTCCAGACTTTTCCCTGTAACCCTGCACATTCTTCCTTTTCAGCGAACAGTCTAATTTCCTTTTGAATGCTTCAATTTGAACTTGCCTCCATCATACACTCAGGCGGTACCTTCCAGACCATTTGCTGTGTGAAAAAGCTTTTCATATCACTTTTGTTTCTTTTGCAAATTACTTTAAATCTGTTTGTTCTTGATCCTCACGAGTGAGAACAGTTTCTCCCTATCTACTGTGACTGGACTCCTTATGATTTAGAATACCTCTTCCAAATCACCTTTCAGGCTTTTTTTCTCTAAGGAAAACAGTTCTAATTTCACTGATCTATCTTTATAAATGAAGTTCCTCATCCCTGGAACCATTGTCGTGAATCTTTTCTGTACTTTCTCCAATGTCTTTACATCCTTCCTAATGTGCAGTGCCCAGAATAGGACATAATATTCTTGTTGAGGGCAAACTAGTGTCTTATACAAGTTCATATAACCTCTTTCGTCTTGTACTCTGTGCCCTTTTTGAACAAGTCTTGGATATTATATGCTTTATTAACCATGCGTTCACAACCTGTCCTGCATCTTCATTAATCTATGCACCCAGTCTTTCTGCTTCCGCACCCCCTTTAGAGTTGTATCCTTTATTTTATAGTGTTTCTCCATGTTCTTCCCAATGCCCATTCTACCAATGATAAAATTTGTTAAAGGGAATAACTTTATGGTGCAAGGAAATCATAGCAGTGGTGTAAATGTATTTAATGTTGAATAAATTCAATAAAATGAACAATCCCTCTGATCTCAGAAGCTAAGCAGAGCTGTTGGATAGGAGACCATTTGGAAATAGCAGTTGCAGTTTGTTTGTGCTGCCAGCAGAGGCTGCTGTCAGCTGTCAACAGTCACACTCATTCATAAAAGCAAATTACAGTGGATGATGGAATCTGAAACCAAAAGAGAAAATGCTGGAAAATCTCAGCAGGTCTGGCAGCATCTGTAAGGAGAGAAAAGAGCTGACGTTTCGGGTCCAGGTGACCTTTCGTCAAAGCAAAAAGGCACAAGACCATAAGACATAGAAGCAGAATTAGGCCACTCGGCCCATCGATTCTGCTCTGCCGTTCAATCATGGCTGATAATTTTCTCATCCCCATACTCCTGTCTTTTCCCCATGACCCCGATCCCCTTATTAATCAAGAACCCATCTATCTCTGTCTTAAACCTTTGCTTTGTGTATATAAATGATTTGGAGGAAAATGTGACTGGTTTGATTAGTAAGTTTGCGGACGACACAAAGGTTGGTGGATTCGCGGATAGCGAAGAGGACCATCAGAGGATAGAGCAGGATATAGATCGGTTGGAGACTTGGGCGGAGAGATGGCAGATGGAGATTAATCCAGACAAATGTGAGGTAATGCATTTTGGAAGGTCTAATACAGATAGGAAATATACAGTAAATGGCAGAACCCTTAAGAGTATTGATAGGCAAAGGGATCTGGGTGTACAGGTACACAGGTCACTGAAAGTGGCAATGCAGGTGGAGAAGGTAATCAAGAAGGCATACGGCATGCTTGCCTTCATCGGCCGGGGTATTGAGTTTAAAAATTGGCAAGTCATGTTGCAGCTTTATAGAACCTTAGATAGGCCGCACTTGGAATATAGTGTTCAATTCTGGTCGCCACACTACCAGAAGGATGTGGAAGCTTTGGAGAGGGTACAGAAAAGATTTACCAGGATGTTGCCTGGTATGGAGGGCATTAGCTATGAGGAGAGGTTGAAGAAACTTGATTTATTCTCACTGGAACGACGGAGGTTGAGGGGCAACCTGATAGAAGTCGACAAGATTATGAGAGGTATGGACAGAGTGGATATAGAACATAGAACAGTACAGTACAGAACAGGCCCTTCGGCCCACGATGTTGTGCTGAGCTTTATCTGAAACCAAGATCAAGCTATCCCACTCCCTATCATCCTGGTGTGCTCCATGTGCCTATCCAATAACCGCTTAAATTTTCCTAAAGTGTCTGACTCCACTATCACTGCAGGCAGTCCTTTCCACACCCCAACCACTCTCTGAGTAAAGAACCTACCTCTGATATCCTTCCTATATCTCCCACCATGAACCCTATAGTTATGCCCCCTTGTAATAGCTCCATCCACCCGAGGAAATAGTCTTTGAACGTTCACTCTATCTGTCCCCTTCATCATTTTATAAACCTCTATAAAGTCTCCCCTCAGCCTCTTCCGCTCCAGAGAGAACAGCCCTAGCTCCCGCAACCTTTCCTCATAAGACCTACCCTCCAAACCAGGCAGCATCCTGGTAAATCTCCTCTGCACTCTTTCCAGCGCTTCCACATCCTTCTTATAGTGAGGTGACCAGAACTGCACACAATATTCCAAATGTGGTCTCACCAAGGTCCTGTACAGTTGCAGCATAACCCCACGGCTCTTAAACTTCAACCCCCTGTTAATAAAAGCTAACACACTATAGGCCTTCTTCACAGCTCTATCCACTTGAGTGGCAACCTTTAGAGATCTGTGGATATGAACCCCAAGATCTCTCTGTTCCTCCACAGTCTTCAGAACCCTACCTTTGACCCTGTAATCCACATTTAAATTAGTCCTACCAAAACGAATCACCTCACATTTATCAGGGTTAAACTCCATTTGCCATTTTTCAGCCCAGCTTTGCATCCTATCTATGTCTCTTTGCAGCCGACAACAGCCCTCCACCTCATCCACTACTCCACCAATCTTGGTGTCATCAGCAAATTTACTGATCCACCCTTCAGCCCCCTCCTCTAAGTCATTAATAAAAATCACAAAGAGCAGAGGACCAAGCACTGATCCCTGTGACACTCTGCTAGCAACCTGCCTCCAATCCGAAAATTTTCCATCCACCACCACCCTCTGTCTTCGATCAGACAGCCAGTTACCTATCCAATCGGCCAACTTTCCCTCTATCCCACACCTCCTCACTTTCATCATAAGCCGACCATGGGGGACCTTATCAAACGCCTTACTAAAATCCATGCATATGACATCAACTGCCCTACCTTCATCAACACACTTAGTTACCTCCTCAAAAAATTCAATCAAATTTGTGAGGCACGACTTGCCCTTCACGAATCCATGCTGACTACCTCGGATTAATCCGCATCTTTCTAAATGGTCGTAAGTCCCATCCCTAAGGACCTTTTCCATCAATTTACCAACCACCGAAGTAAGACTAACTGGTCTATAATTACCAGGGTCATTTCGATTCCCTTTCTTAAACAGAGGAACAACATTCGCTATTCTCCAGTCCTCTGGCACCATCCCCATGGACAGTGAGGACCCAAAGATCAAAGCCAAAGGCTCTGCAATCTCATCCCTTGCCTCCCAAAGAATCCTAGGATATATTTCATCAGGCCCAGGGGACTTATCGACCTTCAGTTTATTTAAAACTGCCAGGACATCCTCCCTCCGAACATCTATTTCCTCCAGCCTATTAGCCTGTATGTAACACCTTCTCTTCCTCAAAAACATGGCCCCTCTCCTTGGTGAACACTGAAGAAAAGTATTCATTCATCACCTCGCCTATCTCTACTGACTCCATACACAAGTTCCCACTACTGTCCTTGACCGGCCCTAACCTCACCCTGGTCATTCTTTTATTCCTCACGTAAGAGTGAAAAGCCTTGGGGTTTTCCTTGATCCGACCCGCCAAGGGCTTCTCATGCCCCCTCCTAGCTCTCCTAAGCCCCTTTTTCAGCTCGTTCCTTGCTAACTTGTAACCTGGATAGTCAGAAGATTTTTCCCAGGGTAGAAGAGTCAATTACTAAGGGGCACAGGTTTAAGTACAAGGGGCAAGGTTTAAAGGAGATGTACGAGGCAGATTGTTTTTACACAGAGTGTGTTGGGTGCCTGGAACTCGTCGCTGGGGGAGGTAGTGGAAGCGGATACATAGAACAGCTACAGCACAAACAGGCCCTTCGGCCCACAAGTTGCGCCGAACATGTCCCTACCTACTAGGCTTACCTATAACCCTCTACCTTACTAACTTCCATGAACTTATCCAAAAGTCTCTTAAAAGACCCTATCGAATCCGCCTCCACCACCACTACTGGCAGCCGATTCCACGCATCCACCACCCTTTGAGTGAAAAACTTACCCCTGACATCTCCTCTGCACCTACTCCCCAGCACCCTAAACCTGTGACCTCTTGTGGCAACCATTTCAGCCCTGGGTAAAAGCCTCTGAGAATCCACTCTATCAATACCTCTCAACATCTTATACACCTCTATCAGGTCACCTCTCATCCTTCGCCTCTCCAAGGAGAAAACGCCTAGCTCTCTCAACCTATCCTCATAAGGCATGCCATCTAATCCAGGCAACATCCTTGAAAATCTCCTCTGCACCCTTTTTATGGCTTCCACATCCTTTCTGTAATGAGGCGGCCAGAACTGGGCACAGTACTCCAGGTGGGGTCTGACCAGGGTCCTATACAGCTGCAGCATTATCTCCCGACTTCTAAACTCAATTCCTCTATTGATGAAGGCCAGTATTCCATACGCCCTCTTAATTACAGCCTCTACCTGCGACGCTGCTTTGAGTGTCCTATGAACCCAGACCCCAAGATTCTTCTGATCTTCTATACTGTCAAACGTCTTACCCTTAATATTATATTCTTTCATCCTATTTGACCTGCCAAAATGAACCACCACACACTTATCTGGGTTGAAGTCCATCTGCCACTTCTCCGCCCAGTCTTGCATCTTATCTATGTCTCGTTGCAACTGCTGACATCCCTCTACACTATCCACAACACCACCAACCTTTGTGTCATCAGCAAACTTGCCAACCCATCCTTCCACTTCCTCATCCAGGTCATTTATAAAAATCACAAAGAGCAAGGGTCCCAGAACAGATCCCTGGGGCACTCCACTGGTGACCGACCTCCATGCTGAAAAAGACCCATCTACAACCACTCTTTGCCTTCTGTGGGCAAGCCAGTTCTGAATCCACAAAGCAATGTCCCCTTGTATCCCATGCCCCTTCACTTTCTCAATAAGCCTTGCATGCGGCACCTTATCAAACGCCTTGCTGAAATCTATATAAACTACATCTACCCCTTTTCCCTCGTCTATGTGTCTAGTTACATCTTCAAAAAATTCAATTAGGCTCATAAGGCATGATCTGCCTTGAACAAAGCCATGCTGGCTATTTCTGATCATACTATTCCTCTCCAGATGTTCATAAATCCTGTTTCTCAGGATCTTATCAATCACTAAGTTAGATACGGTAGATACGGTAGTGACTTTTAAGGGGTGTCTTAACAAATACATGAACAGGATGGGAATAGAGGGATATGGTCCCCGGAAGGGTAGGGGGTTTTAGATAAGTTGGGCAGCATGGTCGGCGCAGGCTTGGAGGGCCGAAAGGCCTGTTCTGGTGCTGTAATTTTCTTTGTTCTAAAGACACTCAGTGACCTGGCCTCCACAGCCTTCTGCGGCAAAGAGTTCCACAGATTCACCACTCTCTCGCTGAAGAAATTCCTCCTCATCTCTGTTTTAAAGGATCGTCCCTTTAGCCTGAAGTTGTGCCCTCTGGTTCTAGTTTTTCCTACGAGAGGAAACATCCTCTCTATCCAGGCCTCGCAGTATCCTGTAAGTTTCAATGAGATCCCTCCTCATCCTTCTAAACACCAACGAGTACAGACTCAGAGTCCTCAATTGTTCCTCATACGACAAGCTCTTCATTCCAGGGATCATTCTTGTGAACCTCCTCTGGACCTTTTCCAAGGCCAGCACATCCTCCCTTAAATACGGGGCCCAAAACTGCTCACAATACTCCAAATGGGGTCTGACCAGAGCCTTATACAACCTCAGAAGTACATCCCTGCATAAAAAATGGGAAATATTTGTGCTGCAGGGTATACATGTAAATACCCTGCAGTATAAATATCTCCCACTTTCTATGCTTTTTAGCTTTGACAAAAGGTGATCTGGACCCGAAATGTCAGCTCTTTTCTCTCCTTACAGACGCTGCCAGACTTGCTGAGATTTTCCAGCATTTTCTCTTTTGGAGTCACACGCATTCGTCAGCAAGCTTTTTATTGTGAGCACAAACACAAGTTTCCTTGTGTAGCAACAAAGCGCGCATGCTCCTGACAAACGCATTGGAGACCACAGGGCAATAAACGCATACAATGCAGCCTGCCACACTGCTTTACTCCGAAAGTATAATGAAGAACATTAATGCTTTGTGAACTTAATATTCTGAAAAGAAATTGAGAGGCATTTTATAACAAAGTTTTGAACCTCAAGAAAATGTGGAAGGAGACATGTCTGCAGCCTAACACCGGCAGAGGCTCCAGATCTACAGGTACACACTGGCAGAGGCTCCAGATCTACAGCTACACACTGGCAGAGGCTCCAGATCTACAGCTACACACTGGCAGAGGCTCCAGATCTACAGCTACACACTGGCAGAGGCTCCAGATCTACAGCTATACACTGGCAGAGGCTCCAGATCTACAGCTACACACTGGCAGAGGCTCCAGATCTACAGCTACACACTGGCAGAGGCTCCAGATCTACAGCTACACACTGGCAGAGGCTCCAGATCTACAGGTACACACTGGCAGAGGCTCCAGATCTATAGGTACACACTGGCAGAGGCTCCAGATCTATAGGTACACACTGGCAGAGGCTCCAGATCTACATGTACTCAGCAGAAGTGGCTCCAGCTCTGCATGTACACTCCAGCAGATATTCCAGGTCTGCTTTGTCATGGACAGGAGGGGGTCAGGGGTCAAATTAAACTGCTCCAATTTCCCCCCTCGTGTATGAAAAGAAAGATTTTTATTATTCTTATTTCTCCTTTCATAAATGGTGGCATATTTTCCTCTTCAATTTGGAAATGTTCCAATCCTCTGTCAACAACTTACAGCAAATTTTGAGGAATAATGAAAATAAAAGGTTTGGTTTATTACTGAGAGGGGTTTTGCAAAGTCCACCCCTTTTCACACTCACATGGGGGAGATAACCACCCGAATAGAAATACAAGTATTAGTTTTACATGTTTCCAGAGTCCATAATCTGAAGTCAATTGATGTTCCTTCCGAAGGGAGGTTGGCTGATTGCAGAATGCTCTGTCTTTCCCAGGTGAGACTTGCACAGCAGAAGGCATGTAGAATAGGTCAATCGGGAGACGCAAGTCCCATGGTTCCAGCAGTGGACATTTGATCAGGGTGCAAGTTCTTTCTGCTGCTACTGGCTTAACGGTTCTATTCACGTTGAGAGGTCAAAAACAATAACTACTAAAATTCAGTTCCAACAGACAATATCACAATGCAGCTTTGGGGCTATCATGTGAGACCTCCTCAACGTTGGGCACAGGATGACTGGAATCTTGCGGTTTACATTGAGTTGGAATTCCTTTTGTTTTTGGAGACACTGGTTTTGTGTTGGTAAATAGTCTCTCTCTTGTTGAGACCATTGTATCCGAATTGCTAGTACTTAGGCCATTAGCCCATTAATGGGAGATTACAAAGGTTTTGCTTTGTTCAGAGTTAGTTGGAGCAGACTTTGCGTCCCCCTGACCACTGTTACCTTGAAACTGCTGCAATGCATCAGGTGACCAGCGAACTATTTGTTCACTCAGCAATTTTTCCATTTTTAACAGCACAGAGATAAATGATTTAATAAAATAGTCCAGCTGATGAATATATATTTTACCAGTCACATCTTGATTATGACTACACACACTGGCAGAGGCTCCAGATCTGCACGTACACACTGGTAGATGTCCTAGATCAGCACATTCACACTGGCTTAAAGCAACAACCTTTATCTCCTCTCTCACTTTCCATTTCGCTCATCTCTGCTTTGCGCTAAATTATCTTGTGTAGGCAGACTCCAGTATTGATAACTATTATTCTGTCCAAATATCCTGTTGTATCATTTGGCTGCTGTGTATTTAATGAGTAAATAAATCTGACAAAAAATCCTCTGTCTACAGGTGGTATCCATCTTTAAGTATCCCACATTATGAGTGCACAAGTGAACCTTAAACTTTCTCTTTCCTTCCTGTTTTTCTCCTTCCTCTCAAACTTTCTCCATCACTTTATGTTTCTGTTCCTACTCCTTCTGCCCTCTCTTTCTTCATGTCTTGCTGCACATTCTGCTGCCACCAGAAAAGTTAAAGGGGCAGTGAAATAAATCAGCAGCAAAAAAACAGACACTAACCAAGAAGCATTAGAGGAATGAAAGCAGGCTGCTGCCTGCTGTCACATTACTCTGCAAGTACCTGATCCTGCCTGTTCTCAGAGTTATGCACAATTAAGTTTAAGTTTATTTATTACTGTCACAAGTAGGCTTACATTAACACTGCAATGAAGTTACTGTGAAAATCCCCTCGTCGCCACACTCCGGTGCCTGTTTGGGTACACTGAGGAAGAATTTAGCATGGCCAATGCACCTAACCAACACATCTTTCTGACTGTGGGAGGAAACCGGAGCACCCGGAGGAAACGCACGCAGATATGGGGAGAACGTGCAGACTCCACACAGACAGTGACCCAAGTCAGGAATTGAAACCAGGTCCCTGGCGCTGTGAGGCAGCAGTGCTAACCACTGTGCCACCATGTGTTAAGACTTGATTAGGAAACTGCCTGAGAATATCAGGTGTAAGTTTTTCTTGCCGACAGAAACTGTTCAGAATGCTAACACTGTCTCGTTCTGCTGATCACTTAGGCACACTCTCTCTACCACTAAATAGAACAGTACAGCACAGAACAGGCCCTTCGGCCCATGATGTTGTGCCGAGCTTTATCTGAAACCAAGATCAAGCTATCCCACTCCCTATCATCCTGGTGTGCTCCACGTGCCTATCCAACAACCGCTTAAATGTTCCTAAAGTGTCTGACTCCACTATCACTGCAGGCAGTCCATTCCACACCCCAACCACTCTCTGAGTAAAGAACCTACCTCTGATATCCTTCCTGTATCTCCCACCACGAACCCTATAGTTATGCCCCCTTGTAATAGCTCCATCCACCCGAGGAAATAATCTTTGAACGTTCACTCTGTCTATCCCCTTCATCATTTTATAAACCTCTATTAAGTCTCCCCTCAGCCTCCTCCGCTCCAGAGAGAACAGCCCTAGCTCCCGCAACCTTTCCTCATAAGACCTACCCTCCAAACCAGGCAGCATCCTGGTAAATCTCCTCTGCACTCTTTCCAGCGCTTCCACATCCTTCTTATAGTGAGGTGACCAGAACTGCACTCAATATTCCAAATGTGGTCTCACCAAGGTCCTGTACAGTTGCAGCATAACCCCACGGCTCTTAAACTCCAACCCCCTGTTAATAAAAGCTAACACACTTTAGGCCTTCTTCACAGCTCTATCCACTTGAGTGGCAACCTTTAGAGATCTGTGGCTATGAACCCCAAGATCTCTCTGTTCCTCCACAGTCTTCAGAACCCTACCTTTGACCCTGTAATCCACATTTAAATTAGTCCTACCAAAATGAATCACCTCACATTTATCAGGGTTAAACTCCATTTGCCATTTTTCAGCCCAGCTTTGCATCCTATCTATGTCTCTTTGCAGCCTAAAACAGCCCTCCACCTCATCCACTACTCCACCAATCTTGGTGTCATCAGCAAATTTACTGATCCACCCTTCAGCCCCCTCCTCTAAGTCATTAATAAAAATCACAAAGAGCAGAGGACCAAGCACTGATCCCTGTGGCACTCCGCTAGCAACCTGCCTCCAATCCGAAAATTTTCCATCCACCACCACCCTCTGTCTTCGATCAGACATGATGTGGAGATGCCAGCGTTGGACTGGGGTAAACACAGTAAGAAGTTTAACAACACCAGGTTAAAGTCCAACAGGTTTATTTGGTAGCAAAAGCCACACAAAAGCTTGTGTGGCTTTTGCTACCAAATAAACCTGTTGGACTTTAACCTGGTGTTGTTAAACTTCTTACTTCGATCAGACAGCCAGTTACCTATCCAATCGGCCAACTTTCCCTCTATCCCACACCTCCTCACTTTCATTAAATGTATTTAATCTTTATCTCCCTGAACTGATACAAGTTAAAATTGAGATCCATGAGTGAAAATATTCTCACAAACTGTTTCTCACAAGGTTACCATTTAATTTCCATATCCTTTTGGTTTTGGTTATTTAGCAACTGAGCTGAAGATTTAAACTCTGCTTTCAATCTTAAATCGAAACGTCAGTCTACAGAGATTACACCTGCATTTTCCAACTACAAATACATAAGGGACAAGTTTCACTTACCAGATTAGGCATCACCTCAAAGACAGTGATAATGTCAGGATCACCCAGTTTGTTGTATGAAAGGTCAAGGATACTCAAGCTCAGGCATTGTTTCAGGTGTTCAATGTCCTTCACCGTGCACAGCTGGTTGTGAGCCAACTGTA
This sequence comes from Mustelus asterias, assembly GCF_964213995.1. Lineage (NCBI taxonomy): Eukaryota > Metazoa > Chordata > Chondrichthyes > Carcharhiniformes > Triakidae > Mustelus > Mustelus asterias. The sequence goes on along the minus strand of NC_135804.1, from coordinate 70,681,013 downwards.
GCGTTTTGAGCACCGGAAGGCAGGCTGAGAGAGCAGAAGATCATTACAGGTTTAGATTAAGGAGACCCGTTACATGGTAAGTATCTTTGTAACACAAATAGGAACATAGTACCTGATGATTCACAGCAATATATCATGGATCAATTCCCCTCTCTGAACCTTTTTGATATAAAAGTACAGTAGTCTACACTCAGGCCCAGAGAACAACAGCCAAATTGCCTGCTATTAACTTCATATATGGAATCACAGCAACTTGCACTTATGTGGCACTTTTAAACACAGAAAATCATTCCAACATCCTAAAGTTATTAATCAGTGACCAAAGGTTTTGGCCAAAGAGGATCTTAAAAGAGAAGAAAGGGGAAAAGTTTAGGGATGGAATTCCCAAGTGTGAAGCCCAAGTGATTAAAAGCATGACCATCACTGGTGAGCGGAAAGGGGTGGGGATGAAGCATAAAGAAGAGGGGAGGTAGGGGCTGAAGGAATATACACAGATAAAGAGAAGCTAGGCCATGAGGAGGAGAATTTTAAATTGGAGGCATTGGGAAACAGGTGTGGATGCAGTTCAGTGAGCACAACAGTGATGAGTGAATGGGGCTCCAAGCAAATTAGGATATTTGCAACAGCATTTGAGTCAGCTCAAGTTCATGTAGAGTGGAACATAGAAGGCCAGAGAACACTGTATTGGTTCAGTCTGGAAGTGAGAGGGTTTCAGCAGCAGGTGAGCTGAAGAATGGGCAGAAACAGACTGATAGATGTGGAATTGGAAAGTCTTTATGATAACCAGATAGGGGGTTGGAAGTCATGGTCAATTAAGATGCCAAAGTGGCAAACAGTTAAGATAAGGGCAAAATAGTGCAGATGCTGGAATCTGGAACAAAAACAGAAAAATGCTGGAAAATCTCAGCAGATCTGACAGCATCCGTGGAGCGAGAATAGAGCCAATGTTTTGAGCCTGAATGAACCTTCGTCAGAGCTGAGAGTAAGGAATATCAGACAAGACTTATACTGTGAGGGTGGGGGAGAGGGGGGCTGTAATTGGACAAAGGAAATGTATACATGATGAGTGAATAGTGAAGGCTGAGAAAAACGCGAAAAGTGTCTCCAAGCAGGACCCAAACCTTCCTGTTGCTTGGCACTTCAACAAACAACTCTGCTCTCCTGTCCACATGTCTGTCCTTGGCCTTTTGCAATGTTCCTGTGAGTCCCAACACAAACTGGAGGAACAACACCTTATCATCCGATTGGACACTTTACAGCCTTCTGGAATGTACATTGAGTTCAACAACTTCAGAGCATGAACCCTCCCCTCAGGGGAGAGTTTCAGTGCAACTGCCACATTCCTCAGGTCATCCCTTAATAATCTATACCTCTGTTCTGGAATGGTGGGAAGGTCTTATGAGTGACTTGAGGCTGTTTTCGGTAGAGAGAAGAAGGTTAAGAGGTGACTTAATAGAGGCATACAAGATGATCAGAGGATCAGATAGGGTGGACAGTGAGAGCCTTTTTCCTCGCATGGTGATGGCTAGCACGAGGGGACATAGCTTTAAATTGAGGGGTGATAAATATAGGACAGATGTCAGAGGTAGGTTCTTTACTCAGAGAGTAGTAAGGGCGTGGAATGCTCTGCCTGCAGCAGTAGTGGACTCGTCAACATTAAGGGCATTTAAAGGGTCATTGGATAAACATATGGATGATATTGGAATCGTGTAGGTTAGATGGGCTTTAGATTGGTTTCACAGGTCGGCGCAACATCGAGGGCCGAAGGGCCTGTACTGCGCTGTAATGTTCTATGTTCGGCCATTCACACATTCTAATCACTCAATGGACACCTCTGGCACCTTTCTCAGCCTTCATCATCACTATTTACATTTCCTTTGTCCAATTACAGCACCACCCCCCCCCCCGACCCTGACCCAGAGCATAAATCTTGTCTGATGTTCTCTTGCTCTCAGCTCTGATAAAGGGTCATCTAGACTTGAAAGGTTGGCTCTATTCTCTCTCAGTAAGAAGTTTAACAACACCAGGTTAAAGTCCAACAGGTTTATTTGGTAGCAAAAGCCACACAAGCTTTCGGAGCTCCAAGCCCCTTCTTCAGGTGAGTGGGAATTCTGTTCACAAAAAGGGCATATAAAGACACAGACTCAATTTACATGAATAATGGTTGGAATGCGAATACTTACAGCTAATCAAGTCTTTAAGAAACAAACAATGTGAGTGGAGAGAGCATCAAGACAGGCTAAAAAGATGTGTATTGTCTCCAGACAAGACAGCCAGTGAAACTCTGCAGGTCCAGGCAAGCTGTGGGGGTTACAAATAGTGTGACATGAACCCAATATCCCGGTTGAGGCCGTCCTCGTGTGTGCGGAACTTGACTATCAGTTTCTGCTCAGCGACTCTGCGCCATCATGTGTCACGAAGGCCACCTGGGAGAATGCTTACCCGAATATCAGAGGCCGAATGCCCGTGACCCCTGAAGTGCTCCCCAACAGGAAGAGAACAGTCTTGCCTGGTGATTGTCGAGCGGTGTTCATTCATCCATTGTCGTAGTGTCTGCATGGTTTCCCCAATGTACAATGCCTCGGGCCATCCTGTCCTGCAGCTTATCAGGTAGACAACGTTGGCCGAGTTGCAAGAGTATGTACCGTGTACCTGGTGGATGGTGTTCTCACTTGAGATGATGGCATCTGTGTCGATGATCCGGCACGTCTTGCAGAGGTTGCTGTGGCAGGGTTGTGTGGTGTCGTGGTCACTGTTCTCCTGAAGGCTGGGTAGTTTGCTGCGGACAATGGTCTGTTTGAGGTTGTGCGGTTGTTTGAAGGCAAGAAGTGGGGGTGTGGGGATGGCCTTGGCGAGATGTTCGTCTTCATCAATGACATGTTGAAGGCTCCGGAGGAGATGCCGTAGCTTCTCCGCTCCAGGGAAGTACTGGACGACGTAGGGTACTCTGTCCACTGTGTCCCGTGTTTGTCTTCTGAGGAGGTCGGTGCGGTTTTTCGCTGTGGCGTGTTGGAACTGTTGATCAATGAGTTGAGCGCTATATCCTGTTCTTATGAGGGCATCTTTCAGCGTCTGGAGGTGTCTGTTGCAATCCTCCTCATCCGAGCAGATCCTGTGTATACGGAGGGCTTGTCCGTAGGACATGGCTTCTTTAACGTGTTTAGGGTGGAAGTTGGAGAAGTGGAGCATCGTGAGGTTAACCGTGGGCTTGCGGTACAGTGAGGTGCTGAGGTGACCGTCCTTAATGGAGACGGGTGTGTCCAAGAATGCAACCGATTCCGGAGAGTAGTCTATGGTGAGTCTGATGGTGGGATGGAACTTGTTGATGTCATCATAGAGTTGTTTCAGTGATTGTTCACCATGAGTCCAAAGGAAGAAAATGTCATCGATGTATCTAGTGTATAGCATCGTTTGAAGGTCCCGTGCGGTGAAGAAGTCTTGTTCGAACCTGTGCATGAAGATGTTGGTATATTGAGGTGCGAATTTGGTCCCCATGGCTGTTCCGCGTGTCTGGATGAAGAACTGGTTGTTGAAGGTGAAGATATTGTGGTCCAGGATGAAGCGGATGAGATGTAAAATTGCATCTGGAAACTGGCAGTTGATGGCGTTGAGTACTGAGTCAGTTGCAGCAATGCCATCGTCGTGGGGGATGCTGGTGTAGAGTGCCGAGACATCCATTGTGACGAGGAGCGCTCCTGGTTCAACTGCTCCATGTGTGCCGAGTTTCTGTAGGAAGTCCGTAGTGTCGCAACAAAAGCTGGGGGTTCTTTGTACAATGGGTTTCAGGATGCCTTCGACATAACCGGAGAGGTTCTCGCACAGGGTCCCATTGCCCGATACAATGGGACGGCCGGGTGTGTTTGCCTTGTGTATCTTCGGGAGGCAGTAGAGATCTCCAACGCGGGGAGTGCGTGGGATGAGAGCACGGAGGGTGCTCTGAAGGTCCGGATCAAAGGTCTTGATCAGAGTGTTGAGGTGACGGATGTGTTCTTTGGTCGGATCTGCAGGTAACTGTCTGTAGTGTTCCTCGTTGTTTAGTTGTCGGTACACTTCTTTGCAGTAATCTGTTCTGTTCAATATGACGATGGCCCTCCTTTGTCTGCTGATTTGATGACAATGTTGCGGTTGGTCTTGAGAGCGTGGATAGCGTTGCGTTGTGCTTGAGTGATGTTCGGGGCTGTCTTGTGAGTGCGGCTGATGAATTTGGTGTTGACGCACCTCCTAACGGCTTGGGCATACATGTCAAGTCGAGGGCAGCGGCCTTCCGGAGGAGTCCAATTCAACTCTTTCCTCTTCGGATGCACTGCGGATCTCTCTGTCGGCTGTTCCGGTTCATTGGCTGTCTCATTGTGTAACCCCCACAGTTGCCTGGACCTGCAGAGTTTCACTGGCTGTCTTGTCTGGAGACAATACTCATCTTTTTAGCCTGTCTTCATGCTCTCTCCATTCGCGTTGTTTTGTTTCTTAAAGACTTGATTAGTTGTAAGTATTCGCATTCCAACCATTATTCATGTAAATTGAGTTTGTGTCTTTATATGCCCTGTTTGTGAACAGAATTCCCACTCACCTGAAGAAGGGGCTTGGAGCTCCGAAAGCTTGTGTGGCTTTTGCTACCAAATAAACCTGTTGGACTTTAACCTGGTGTTGTTAAACTTCTTACTGTGTTTACCCCAGTCCAACGCCGGCATCTCCACATCTATTCTCTCTCCACAGATGATGTCAGACCTGCTGAGATTTTCCAACATTTTTCTGTTTTTGTGGCAAATAGTCAAGGTGGCCAGGAAGTGACACTGGTATGCAACGGGCAAAAAACAAGGACTTTGGCCTTCCCAATATTTGGGAGTAATTACAGTTTGTGCAAGTCTGAATATCAGAAACACAGGCCGGGGGCTCGCACCTGAAATTCCTGCCTAAACTCATTGTGCTATTTTTGCTGCGACGGGACCCACCTGGAAAATCCCAGCACAGTCTGACAACACAGAACAGATGGAATGGCTGTCATCCATCCACATGTGGGAGCAGGCACTGTGTTTTCTGATAACATCCCCAAGGGGCAGTAGTAAGTTTGAGTATGACATACTCCAGTCCCAAACAATATTCTTAAATTTAAGGGTAATCAAGGATCTCCAAAGAGTGAGAAATGTTCAGTAATTAATAGAAAAAGTATTGGAGAAACTAGAAGGACTAAAATCCAATAAATTCCCAGTATCTGATTTCCTTCATCCACGAGCTTTAAAGGAGATGGTTGCAGAGATGGTGGAAGTGCTAGTAATGACCTTCCAAAATTCTCCTGATTCTAGAATGTTCCCAGTGAAATCGAAGTTAGCAAACATAACACCACTATTCAAAATATGAGAGACAGAGAAAACAGGGACCTTTACGCTAGTTGGCCTAACATTAAATATTGGGAGAGTGTTGGAATCTAAAGCATGTTTCAAGAACGCATTTATTATCATCATATGATTGCATAATATAAACATCATTTTACAAAAGGCAAATCATGTTTGATAAATTTAGTAGAAAGTTTGAAAATACTACTAGTAGGGTGTATAAAGTGGAGTAGGTAGATGTCGTATACTTGAATTTCCAAAAGACATTTGATAAAAGTGCCATACAGAAGGTTTAATAAGATCAAGGTAAAGGATCATGGAATTGAGGATAACATGGATGGAGGACTAGTTAATATACAGGAAACGTAGGAATTATGGGCATTTTCAAGTTGTGACTGGTGGAGTGCCTCAAGGAGCGTGTTGGAGCCTCAGTCATTTTAAATCTATATTAATGACTTAGTTAAATGACCAAGAGTAATGTATCCAGTGGCAAAAAACAGTGGGATTATAAGCTGTGGGCCAGCACACAGAGAAGCTGTTAAAAATTATGGACAGGTTGAATGAATGGGCAATAGAATAGCAGATGGCGTATAATGCGAGGAAATGAGATTATTCACTTTGGTAATAATAGAAAAGCAGACTATTTTTCTAAAAGGTCTGAAGCTTTTGAATGTTGATGATCAGTAAGATTTGGGTGCGATCAGACAACAAACACAAAGTCTCAATGCAGATACAGCAAGCAGTTCAATGGCGTGTTGACTATTATTGCAAGGGTTCGAGTTCAACAATAAGCAAGTATTGTTACAATGGTATATCGGTCTATTGAGAGCACACCCAGAGTACTGTGTACATATTTTCTTTCCAGATTTAAGGAAGGATATACTTGCATTGGTGGCAGTGGTGTGAAGTTTCACGAGACTGGTCCCTTGGATGAGAGGGTTGTCTTATGATGAGAGGCTGAGCAAATTGGGCTTATATTCTTTGGAGTTTAGAAGAATGAGAGGTGAACTCTTTGAACCTACAAAGTTCTGAAGGGGTTTGACAGGGTAGACACTCAGAGGTTGTTTCCCCTGATTGGGAAATCTAGAATATGGGGACACACTTTCAGGATAAGTAGCTGATTATTTAGGAATGAGATTGAGGAGAAATGTATTCACTCAAAGGGTTGTGATGCTTTGGAATTCTTTACTCCTGTGGGTTATGGATGCAGTAAGAAGTTTAACAACACCAGGTTAAAGTCCAACAGGTTTATTTAGTAGCAAAAGCCACACAAGCTTTCGGAGCTCCAAGCCCCTTCTTCAGGTGAGTGGTTATGGATGCTCCATTGTTGAAGACACTGAAATATGAGGAACAGTTGAGGACTCTGGGTCTGCACTCGTTGAAGTTTAGAAGGATGAGGGGTGATCTTATTGAAACTTACAGGATACTGAGAGTCCTGGATAGAGTGGATGTGGAGAGGATGTTTCCACTGGTAGGAAAAACTAGAACCAAAGGGCACAACCTCAGGCTAAAGGGATGATCCTTTAAAACAGAGATGAGGAGGAATTTCTTCAGCCAGAGAGTGGTGAATCTGTGGAACTCTTGGCTGCAGAAGGCTGTGGAGGCCAGGTCACTGAGTGTCTTTAAGACAGAGATAGATAGGTTCTTGATTAATAAGGGGATCAAGGATTATGTGGAAAAGGCAGGAGAATGGGGATGAGAAAAATATCAGCCATGATTGAATGATGGAGCAGACTTGATGGGCTGAGTGGCCTATGTTTTATGGTCTTATGGAAGTAGACAAATATTTTGTCTCTCAGGGAATCAAGGGATATGGAGAACAGGGAGGAAAATGCGGTCGAGGAAGATCAGCTACAATAGTGTTAAATGGCAGAGAAGGTACAAGGTGTTGCATGGTCTATGCCAGCTCCTATTTCTTATATTTGCATGTAGATAAGGAAGAGGAGAGAGTCAAGGATAGATCCTTGGGCAACATCAGAAATAACAGAGAAGGGGTTGGAAGAGAATCTGTTGCAATTGATCTTCTGGTCACAACTTGATTATTGAAGGTGGATCCAAGTGAAGGTAGTCCCACTGAGATTGGCAAATGGAAGAGAGGACAATGATTGACTCTGTTAAAAGGTCAAAAAGGGAAAATGCACCATATTGCATGTACTTTGCGAGGGCTATTCCAGTGCCACTCTCTATGCACTTTGTCCACTCCTCACACTCCTGTTCATGCACCTTCCTCCACCTACCTTCCCTGTTCCCCAGCCAACTACTTACGCCCCTATTCATGTCACCCCAACTCCATCAATCCTCCTGCACACCTCCCATCACCTCATAGCTTTCCAATCCAATCTTGTCCATTCCCAACTATGGGCACCACTGCACCGTTTCAGAGGCCCACTCCCTCTCTCTGCATGCACCTCGCCACGCCAACACATCTTCCCTCCGCTCCAACTGAATACACAACAATTGGGGGAAGATAGCACTTGTATAAATGCAATTAAAAACTCTGCCTTTATTTGGCTGGGGGTAATGGTCATTTGCACATTTCGATTCTCTCAGCCTCTCAATGAAGTAGACAGTCAACAGTAAACAAGATGGTAAAAAGCAGAGGGTGCTTATGTTGTGAGCATTTCTCATGTATGGGAAAAGACAGGAAGGCCTCTGAGTTTTACTTACAGAGGTTCTCAATGGTTTTGATGTAGTTGTTGCTCAGGTTGATGGAGTCCAACTTCTGCAATGGCTCCAAGTTCTCTATTTTATGAATGAGATTTTGATGCAGGAAGAGGCAACGGAGCTCAGCCTGAGCATCTAGGTTCTCAATCGTTAACAGACCATTACACTCCAGCCAGAGGCACTTCAGGCCAGTGTACTCCTCCAGGTTCTCAATACAGGAGAAACCTACACAGGGTGAAATAGAAAAAACAGCTAGTGTTCATCAAACACAAAACTGATACCATTAGACAACACTGGCTGCAATTAAAAGCTGAATCATATATAGAACATCATTGTCACACCTTAAATGTACAGCTTTTAACAACTTAATACATTCCTGTTAAACTAGAGAGAGAAACATCCCCATCACAAAATTAAACAAATATTTTAATTAGTTCCGGCATTTTGAACAGCTGCTCTTTCCTTCAATAATCAACTTTCTCCACCTTCAACATTCACAGAGGATATAAATATTTAAATAATAGGGCATCTTGGGTCCCTCAATGTACACATGGCACCGCCCCCCCCCTCCCCTCCCCCCAACCACACTTCCTTCCCACCTTTTAACTAGTTGGGTTAAAAAGTAGGCCTGCTCATCCTAAGCATTTTATGCCACGATTTTTGTGATGTTGATTGAGGGATAACTATTGGCCAGGACACTAGGACTTCTCTCTCTTCTTCAAAATAATGCCATGGAATTTTTCATGATCACGCAAGATGGCAGATAGGGCCTCAATTTAGCATCTCACATGGATGATGGTACCTCTGACAGTGCAACATGCCCTCAAGTGGAAGTGAACCTCAAACATTCTGAATCAGAGATGAGACTGCGACAGCTCACACTGGTACAATCCCATGGTGAGAGATCGTGGTCAAGAAAAGACTGCAAGTAAGCTAGGTCAAGGCCTTGCATGGAAGCAGTATTACATGTAATCTCACAATTCAATATGGAATAAAAATGCCTATTTTTACAGAATACTTCTTAAAAAATCTACACCTTTGCCTGGATTTTACTATGATAAGAGTTTTGTTGGTTTGCACAAGTTGGATGAAATTGCTCTACTCTAAGTATAGGATTCAATGCTTAGATACATAGAAATGAGAAGTCTATTCATCCCCTCCAGCTTGTTCAATTAGATTATGGTCGTCTGTGTCTTAACTTCATCCATCAGTCTTGGTTCTGTTACTACCAAATGTATTTAATCAGAAGAGTAAGAGCACAAACAATTAGTAGCAGTAAGACAACAGTTTAGTTCAAAAAAAGCTTCCAATCAGAATCATAAATGAAAAACGACACTAGATGTTTGCATCTGAATGTGAGTTAGTTCCTCCCTCGGACAATTGCCTGTCAACAACCTTGCAATTGTTGTAACATGCGACTTAAATTACTCTGGCATATCACTTCTGGGAGCGAAGCTAGTTTTTAACCCCATGGCATGTTAATACCACCCTAAACTTTAGACAAACTCAATTCAAACTGTCACTTGGGAGTACCTGACTTTACTGCATTCAAGTTATACAGGATGATAAACATAAAATACTGCAGATACTGGAAATGGGAAATTAACAAAAATGCTGGAAATGCTCAGCAAATCAGGCAGCATCTGTGAAGAAAGAAACAGTGGCCGCGATTCTCCCATCCCGACCTGCAACTTTTCTGGCAGGTCGGGGTGGGAGAAGCATGTCGCCGGCTTTGTTCTGGATTGCGCATGTGCCGGGAACACATGCGCATCTCCCAGAGACAGCAAACAGTCACAAGCCAGACCACGCTGGAAACCGGAACTTACCAGTCCCGATTGAATATCCCACTCCGCCAGGAGTATTTCATTCCAGCAGGGTTCAGACTAGCTCCCCATATTCAGGGATCTAGCAGGAGATCCTGCCGAAATGAAGGTGGGGCGATCGGGGCACCCCAGGGGGTCGGGCGGCAGGGGTGGTGCCCCCTGAGCATGGGCATACTGGCAGTGTCAGCTTGTGCTCCGTGTCACTGCCAAAGGGACAAAGTGCCCATTACAGGGGGGAACCTTGGCACTGCCCGCCAGGCATTGGGCACTGTCAAGGGGGCGGGGCCTGCTGCCACTCAGCATGGCGATCAGTCTGGGATGAAGGGAGGGCAGCCATTGGGGCGGCCTGGGGGCGTGGTGTGACTAGGGGGCAGGGGAGTGGGTGTTCAGTCAGGGTTGGCCCAGGAACTGTTGTAGGGGCCGCTGAAGGGGCAGCACTGAGAGGGTCCCGGGCTGGCCAGCGATTGAGTTGGCCAGCAAACCGGGAGAATGACAGATCGGGGCCACTGCGCATGCGCAGAGTTCCAGAACTGTCAGACTCCAGTGTGAGTAGGCCCTGTCCCCTTGGGTTTTTAATGAGATTCACAATTGGGACCTCTGCATTGCACAGAGTGGGGAGATTCGATGAGAAGTTGAACTGCCAAAACATTCGGGATCTAGAATAGTTTTCTCGCCAATTCAGTGCTTTTGGGAGAATTGCAGCCAGAGTTTCAACAAGGACGAGATGGAGTCCAAGAAAGAGGAAAGTACAGGAAAGAGGAAGCAGACAAGTACAGGAAAGAGAGGGAATCTGGTGAACTGGTGCAACAACAATAATCTCTCCCTCAATGTCAACAAAATGATGGAGATAGTCATCGACTTCAGGAAGTGTAGTGGAGGACATGCCCCTGTCTACATCAATGGGAATGAAGTAGAAATGGTCAAGAGCTTTAAGTTTTTAGGTGTCCAGATCACCAACAACCTGTCCTGGTCCCTCCATGCCGAAATTTGGCATGTCCGCGATGACTCTCACCAACCTTTACAGATGCACTATAGAAAGCATTTTTTCTGGTTGCACAAGAACATAAGAACTAGGAGCAGGAGTAGGCCATCTGGCCTCTTGAACCTGCTCCGCCATTCAATGAGATCATGGTTGATCTTTTCATGGACTCAGCTCTACTTACCCGCCCTCTCACCATAACCCTTAATTCCTTTACTGTTCAAAAATTTATCTATCCTTGCCTTACAAACAGTCAATGAGGTAGCCTCAACTGCTTCACTGGGCAGAGAATTCCACAGATTCACAACCCTTTGTGTGAAGAAGTTCCTCCTCAACTCAGTCCTAAATCTGCTTCTCCGTATTTTGAGGCCATGCCCCCTAGTTGTAGTTTCACCCACCAATGGAAACAACTTCCCTGCTTCTATCTCATCTATTCCCTTCATAATCTGATATGTTTCTATAAGATCTCCCCTCATTCTTCTGAATTCCAATGAGTATAGCCCCAGTCTCTCCTCATAAGCCAACCCTCTCACCTCCGAAATCAACCCAGTGAATCTCCTCTGCACAAGGACACGCATGTCCCTTTGCACAGCAGCAATCTGCAATTTTTTACTATTTAAATAACAGTCCATTTTGTTGTTATTCCTACCAAAATGGATGACCTCACACTTACCAACATTGTACTCCATCTGCCAGATCCTCGCCCAGGCCGAAGGGCATGTTTCCATGCTCTAAACCTCTATAACTCACTTAGACTATAATCCCTTTGCAGACTTTGTGTCCTCTGCACACTTTGCTCTGCCACTCATCTTAGTATCATTTGCAAATTTTTACACACTACACTTGAGCCCCAACTCCAAATCATCTATGTAAATCGTAAACAATTGCGGTCCCAACACTGATCCCTGAGGCACACCACTAGTCACTGATCGCTGAAGGGGGTGACCTTTATGCTTAAGACGACTTTTATGCTTAATATCATGGACATTTTTACGCATGTATATCAAATTTATTTTAAAATATTGTCAGCAGCTCACAGCAATGCGATGACTCATGGGCACCCCATCATCACTTCAGACAGCTTAATCACTTTAGACTCCAAGCAGGGAAAACATAGACAATAGCTCAACCGATTAGATTATGCAAGAAGCTCAAAACACAAAGGGAACCCTCCAGAAAGAGATCAGCCCAGGGAAATGGGTTCACATCATCATCAGCCACAGATCAATTCTACCTATCTATAATGGCTTTTTAATATCTTGCTATTGTGCCACTGCTTTGTGTTATTAGCAGGCACTGATCATGTAACTGGGAGTAAATGATGAGCCTATTACCATATGTCTGGCACGAAGTTCAAAACCCTATAAATTGTAAAGCGCACAATGGCCAGGGAGAGCAGCTGTCTCTCCCCAGGCCTGCGGCTTTTGTTATTTTAAACAGAGAATAAAGTTTGTGTTGCCTTTTTGTACTGTACTCATGCCTGCTTGTCTTTTCTGCTGGAAGGAAGCGAGAAACTTCTCCTTACAGTTCCGAACCCGGGAGGAAGCGACCACTCGCTGGACCCACGGTGACAAGGATCAAGTGGGTGAGAAGTCAATTTCAGACCACCAGATTCCGGAAGGATCCGAGCGCCGTCGGGACCACGAGGGGACTTCCTCCAACCTGGATACCAGCTTGTAGACTGAGTGGGTACAAAAAGTGCACTTACACTGATTGGCCAGTGCACAAATTTCACTGATTGAGTACTTTAAATTTGTAACACGGTTAGGTACACTGCTGTCGGCTACCTATTGTGAGAGGGACTTGTAAGCATCCACAAGAGGTGGACCATTGTCATGGCAGGCCTTCATGTCCCTGCTAACCACCCGGTGCGCCAATAAGGGTGGTAAAGGAAAAGGCCTTATTGGATGGGCGGGTAGGTTAGGCATACCCCTGTGAGCCAGGAACTTAGGGAACCGAAAGGGTTAACAGATTCCAGAAGCACTCACAATAGGAGCGAGGTACGGGCTAGGGGGAACGCGAAAGGTACAGAAAGACGAGAGAGAGAGAAAGAGAGACAGAATGCCCTATGAAGGAAAGCCCGAGGAAAGATTACTCCAGGACAGAGATTCCGAAGTAGGTTGCGCATACGTAGGGGGAGGAAGGGAGCAAGAGGACAGCCTCTCCCTAGAATGGGGGCCAGAAGGATCTCTTAACCGAGCATTTGGGATGCAACAGCAGAAACTAATCAGGAAAATGTGCACGGAGGGATGGAACCCCTGTGCGTCCTTCCCCCTACAAAGGGAACGGTGGAATAGCCACCAGCGGGACGCTTCTAAAAAGCTGCAGTAATTTTAGTTAAACAGTTAGTGATAGCGGTGCGTATGAACCAGGTTTACCAGAAAAAGATAGAGGAAAAGAACAAGAGTATTGCAAGTTTAGAGGCTCGGATCACAGAGTTACGAGCCGAACCCCGTAAGATTAGCGACCCGGAGCCCACCATGTCTCCGGTGTACCCCGCACTTCCCAAGTGCACCACCCGAGTACAAACCCAGCAGCGTACAGAAATGTGCCCCAGTACAGAGGACAGCTAATGGCCAGGATCGCTATAAAGCATTCACTCCCTTAGAAAAGCAGGCTATCCTAAAGGAGTTAGGTACTCTGCGCACCCAAAGTAAAAATACAGAGTTCTGGAGGACCCTTGAGAAGATGTGGGATGTCCACGATCTCCACCCCCAGATAGTCAGAGTGAAGTGCCCCTCAGATAAATGGAGGACTCTAACCAGCACTGACCCAGAGAACCCTGCCACCTCCACCATCCAGGATGGGGCATGGGCGAACGGAGTCCCTAACAATGCTTCCAGGGCGACTCAAAGGGAAGCATATAATGCCTTTAAACGCGCAGTCTGTACAGCTCTGGGAAACCCTACCACCAACTGGGGAAAAATCCAATCCTGCAGGCAGGAAAAGGAAGAATCCAGCAGCAACTATGCTGCTCGCCTGTATGAGGCGTATTGAGTGACATCTGGGCAGGAAAACCCCGACCCTAACCATTCCCCGTACATCCAAATGTTTTTAGATGGGCTTTCCCCGACACATCAGGAAGTTTTAAAATGAGGTATTGTCACTGCGGACACCTACGATACCGCAGTACAGTGGGCAAGCCGGGTAGATGCGAGGGCCGGGGCAGGGAGCAACCGAACCGCACCCAGGTCCCTCTGCAAAAATAGATGCCCCTAACTTTAAACCAACAGCTAAGTGCTTCCGTTGCGGAAGACCCGGGCACATAGCTAGGCACTGTCGATCAGAACCTGGACAAACTTGTGGGACCTGTGGCAGAACAGGTCACTCAACTGAGCAGTGCAGGCTAAAGCCCAAGCCCAAGCCCAAAACCCACATAGACATGCAGGAAGCCTTCCTGAACTGGCTGAGGGACCAGGGGAAGGCATGAGCACAGGCGGCTCCCATAGACGCGGAGGGAGACAACCGTGTCGACATGCCTGCCCTCCTGGGGGGCCTGCCTTGCGAAATGTTAGTAGACACAGGAGCCTCTGTATCACTGACCGACCTACCCCTTCCCGTGACCAAGGATTACACCCACATAGTAGGGGTGGGGGGAATTCGTATTAAGGCTTACAAGAGCAAGACGGTAGTCTTAGAGGTAGCAGGGCGACTGGTGCCGGTCCAGTTCTTTGTATGCCAGAATAACGAGGGAACCGTGCTAGGAATGGATATTTTAGAGGAATTAAGCATACTCATAGACCTAAGGAATCATAAGATTCATTGGCCCCACAGTAATGGGAACAAATGTAACTCCACCAACCCTGACAAAACATCGCAACGATTGGGAGTGTTAAAACGTTTCAGAGGGACTGGGACACAGAGCCCCAGCCTTTTGGAATAATTTGTAAAGTACTGACAGGAGTATGGGCCAGGTATAAGCAGGACACAGGAAAGGTCCCTATGGATCCAGTCGACGTCCCCAGCCCAGACCACAAACCCATAGAACCATAGAAAATTACAGATCAGAAACAGGCCTTTTGGCCCTTCTTGTCTGTGCCGAACCATTTTTTGCCTAGTCCCACTGACCTGCACTTGGACCATATCTCTCCACATCCCTCTCATCCATGAACCCGTCCAAGTTTTTCCTAAATGTTAAAAGTGACCCGCATTTACCACTTTATCCGGCAGCTCATTCCACACTCCCACCACTCTCTGCGTGAAGAAGCCCCCCCTAATATTCCCTTTAAACTTTTCTCCTTTCACCCTTAACCCATGCCCTCTGGTTTTTTTCTCCCCTAGCCTCAGCGGAAAAAGCCTGCTTGCATTCACTCTATCTATACCCATCAAAATCTTATACACCTCTATCAAATCTCCCCTCAATCTTCTACGCTCCAGGGAATAAAGTCCCAACCTATTCAATCTCTCTCTGTAACTCAGCTTCTCAAGTCCTGGCAACATCCTTGTGAACCTTCGCTGCACTCTTTCAACCTTATTTACATCCTTCCTGTAACTAGGTGACCAAAACTGTACACAATACTCCAAATTCGGCCTCACCAATGCCTTATATAACCTTACCATAACACTCCAACTTTTATACTCGATACTCCGATTTATAAAGGCCAATATACCAAAGGCACTCTTTACGACCCTATCCACCTGTGACGTCACTTTTAGGGAATTCTGTACCTGTATTCCCAGATCCCTCTGTTCAACTGCACTCTTCAGAGTCCCACCATTTACCCTGTACGTTCTATTTTGGTTTGTCCTTCCAAAGTGCAATATCTCACACTTGTCTGCATTAAATTCCATTTGCCATTTTTCAGCCCATTTTTCTAGTTGGTCCAAATCCCTCTGCAAGCTTTGAAAACCTTCCTCACTGTCCACTACACCTCCAATCTTTGTATCATCAGCAAACTTGCTGATCCAATTTACCACATTATCATCCGGATCATTGATATGGATGACAAACAACAATGGACCCAATACCGATCCCTGCGGCACACCACTAGTAAGAAGTTTAACAACACCAGGTTAAAGTCCAACAGGTTTATTTGGTAGCAAAAGCCACACAAGCTTTCGGAGCTCCAAGCCCCTTCTTCAGGTGAGGAAGGGGCTTGGAGCTCCGAAAGCTTGTGTGGCTTTTGCTACCAAATAAACCTGTTGGACTTTAACCTGGTGTTGTTAAACTTCTTACTGTGTTTACCCCAGTCCAACGCCGGCATCTCCACATCATGCACACCACTAGTCACAGGCCTCCACTCAGAGAAGCAATCCTCCACAACCACTCTCTGGCTTCTTCCATTGATGTGGAGATGCCGGCGTTGGACTGGGGTAAACACAGTAAGAAGTTTAACAACACCAGGTTAAAGTCCAACAGGTTTATTTGGTAGCAAAAGCCACACAAGCTTTCGGAGCTGCAAGCCCCTTCTTCAGGTGAGTGGGAATTCTGTTCACAAACAGAGCTTATAAAGACACAAACTCAATTTACATGAATAATGGTTGGAATGCGAATACTTACAACTAATCAAGTCTTTAAGAAACAAAACAATGTGAGTGGAGAGAGCATCAAGACAGGCTAAAAAGATGTGTATTGTCTCCAGACAAGACAGCCAGTGAAACTCTGTGGGGATTACAAATAGTGTGCCATGAACCCAATATCCCGGTTGAGGCCGTCCTCGTGTGTGCGGAACTTGGCTATCAGTTTCTGCTCAGCGACTCTGCGCCGTCGTAGAGTCTGCGACGGCGCAGAGTCGCTGAGCAGAAACTGATAGCCAAGTTCCGCACACACGAGGACGGCCTCAACCGGGATATTGGGTTCATGGCACACTATTTGTAACCCCCACAGAGTTTCACTGGCTGTCTTGTCTGGAGACAATACACATCTTTTTAGCCTGCCTTGATGCTCTCTCCACTCACATTGTTTTGTTTCTTAAAGACTTGATTAGTTGTAAGTATTCACATTCCAACCATTATTCATGTAAATTGAGTTTGTGTCTTTATATGCTCTGTTTGTGAACAGAATTCCCACTCACCTGAAGAAGGGGCTTGCAGCTCCGAAAGCTTGTGTGGCTTTTGCTACCAAATAAACCTGTTGGACTTTAACCTGGTGTTGTTAAACTTTTTACTGTGTTCTTCCATTGAGCCAGTGTCTAATCCAATTTACTACCTCCCCATGTATACCTAGCGACTGAACCTTCTTAACTAACCTCCCATGAGGGACCTTGTCAAAGGCCTTGCTGAAATCCAGGTAGACAACATCCACCGCCTTCCCTTCATCCACTTTCCTGGTAACCTCCTCAAAAAACTCTAATAGATTGGTCAAACATGACCTACCACGCACAAAGCCATGTTGACTCTCCCTAATAAGTCCCTGTCTATCCAAATATTTGTAGATCCTATCCCTTATCACACCTTCCAATAACTTGCCCACCACCGACGTCAAACTTACTGGCCTATACTTTCCCGCATTTCTTTTGGAACCTTTTTTAAACAACGGAACAACACGAGCCACCCTCCAATCATCCGGCACCTCCCCCGTGAATACTGACATTTTAAATATGTCTGCCAGGGCCCCTGCAAGTTCAACACTAGCTTCCCTCAAGGTCCGTGGAAAGACCCTGTCCGGTCCTGGGGATTTATCCACTCTGATTTGCCTCAAGGCAGCGAGCACCACCTCCCCTTTAATCTGTAAAGGTTCCATGACCTCCCTACCTGTTTGCCCTATTTCCGTAGACTCCATGCCCGTTTCCTCAGTAAATACGGATGCAAAAAAACCATTTAGTATCTCCCCCATCTCTTTTGGTTCCATACACAGTCTACCACTCTGGTCTTCAAGAGGACCAATTTTATCCCTCACTATCCTTTTGCTCCTAACATACCTATAGAAGCTCTTTGGATTTTCATTCACTCTGTCTGCCAAAGCAACCTCATGTCTTCTTTTAGCCCTCCTGATTTCCCTCTTAAGTAGCTTCTTGCACTTTTTATGCTCCTCGAGCATCTGATCTGTTCCTTGCTGCCTGTACATTTCATACAACTCTCTCTTCCTCTTAATCAGTGTTACAATCTCCCTCGAGAACCAAGGTTCCTTATTCCGATTTACTTTGCCTTTAATCCTGACAGGAACATACAAACTCTGCACTCTCAAAATTTCTCCTTTGAAGGCCTCCCACTTTCCATTTACATCCTTACCAGAGAACAGCCTGTGCCAATCCACACTTCCCAGATCCCTTCTCATTTCATCAAATTTGGCCTTTTTCCAGTTCAGAACTTCAACCCGAGGACCAGATCTATCCTTATCCATGATCAGGTTGAAACGAATGGCATTATGATCACTGGATCCAAAGTGTTCCCTCACACTCACATCCATCACCTGCCCTAACTCATTTCCCAATCGGAGATCCAATATCGCATCCTCTCTAGTTGGCACCTCTATATACTGATGTAGAAAATTCTCCTGAACACATTTTACAAACTCTACCCCGTCTAAACCTTTAACAGCATGCGAGTCCCAATCTATATGTGGAAAATTAAAATCCCCTATCACAACTTTGTGTTTCTTGCAGTTGTCAGCTATCTCTCCGCTGATTTGCTCCTCCAATTCTCGCTGACTATTGGGTGATCTATAATACAACCCCATTAATGTGGTCATACCTTTCTTGTTTCTCAGCTCCACCCATAGGGCCTCTGTAGACAAGCTCCCTAATCTATCCTGCCTGAGTACCGCTGTAACATTTTCCCTGACCAACAATGTCCCCACCTTTTATCCCTCTGCCTCTATCCTGCCTGAAACATTGGAACCCTGGAACATTGAGCTGCCAGTCCTGCCCCTCCTGTAGCCAAGTTTCACTAATGGCTATAATGTCATATTTCCATGTGTCTATCCACGCCTTCAGCTCATCTGCCTTCCCCTCAATACTCCTGGCATTGAAATAGACACACCTCAAAAGATGAAATAGACACACCCCACAGACAGTATCCCATAAAGCTGGAGGCATACCAAGCCGTGGGGGCTATTGTACAGGACCTAGAAGGGAGGGGGGTAATACGCTCTGCTACTAGTACCACAAACTCCCCAGTATGGCCAGTAGCAAAGCCCGATAAAACCTTCCGATTAATAATCGATTATACAGAGCTAAACAAAGTCACCCCAAAAGTACATCCCATAGTGGCAAGCCCTTCCACAATCCTGAATGGATTGGGCCCTAAGTATAGTATTTTCACGGTGTTAGACATAGCAAACGGCTTCTGGTCGGTGCCGTTAGACTGGAGTCTCAGGACAAATTTGCTTTCCCTGTGGGCGAAAAGCAATCTACCTGGACGAGACTCCCCCAGGGGTTCCATAACAGACCCACCATCTTCCACCAGGTTACGAATAGGATATTAGAGGGAGTAGATCTCACCCCCCACCGCTGCACTGTCCTTCAGTATGTGGATGACATCC
Source organism: Mustelus asterias (assembly GCF_964213995.1). NCBI lineage: Eukaryota > Metazoa > Chordata > Chondrichthyes > Carcharhiniformes > Triakidae > Mustelus > Mustelus asterias. Next base: position 70,661,795 of record NC_135804.1, on the reverse strand, counting down.
TAATTGCCTCAGAGGACATGCTGCAGCCCTGATTGAGGTGTTGCGAGCCTTAGAAAGGGGCGGGTTGAAGGTGAACCCCAAAAAGGCCCAGATAGAAACATAGAAACATAGAAAAACAACAGCACAAACAGGCCCTTCAGCCCACAAGTTGTGCCGAACACGTCCCTACCTTCTAGACCTACCTATAACCCTCCATCCTATTAAGTCCCATGTACTCATCCAGGAGTCTCTTAAAAGACCCTATTGAGTTCGCCTCCACCACCACTGACGGCAGCCGATTCCACTCGCCCACCACCCTCTGTGTGAAAAACTTCCCCCTAACATCTTCCCTGTACCTACCCTCCAGCACCTTAAACCTGTGTCCTCTCGTAGCTGACATTTCCACCCTGGGAAAAAGCCTCTGAGAGTCCACCCGATCTATGCCTCTCAACATCTTATATACCTCTATTAGGTCTCCTCTCATCCTACGTCTCTCCAAGGAGAAAAGACCGAGCTCCCTCAGCCTATCCTCATAAGGCATGCCACTCAATCCAGGCAACATCCTTGTAAATCTCCTCTGCACCCTTTCAATCTTTTCCACATCCTTCCTATAGTGAGGCGACCAGAACTGAGCACAGTACTCCAAGTGGGTCTTATATAGCTGCATCATTATCCCCGGACTCCTAAACTCAATCCCTCGATTGATAAAGGCCAGCACACCATACGCCTTCTTAACCACCTCCTCCACCTGCGGGGCCGATTTTAGAGTCCTATGGACACGGACCCCAAGGTCCTTCTGATCCTCTACAGTACTAAGAGTCTTTCCCTTTATATTGTACTCCTTCATCCCATTTGACCTACCAAAATGGACCACTACGCATTTATCTGGGTTGAAGTCCATCTGCCACTTGTGCACCCAGTCTTGCATCCTATCTATGTCCCTCTGTAACTTCTGACATCCCTCCAGTCTATCCACAACCCCACCAACCTTCGTGTCGTCGGCAAACTTACCAACCCATCCCTCCGCTTCCTCATCCAGGTCATTTATGAAAATGACAAACAGCAAGGGTCCCAGAACAGATCCCTGGGGCACACCACTGGTGACCAACCTCCACTTAGAAAAAGATCCACATATACCCATTCTCTGCCTCCTTTGGGCAAGCCAGTTCTTGATCCACCGGGCAGCAGCCCCTTGGATCCCATGCCCTCTCACTTTTTCTAGAAGCCTTGCATGGGGGACCTTATCGAACGCCTTGCTAAAATCCATATAAACCACATCTACCACCTTCCCTTCGTCAATGTGTTTAGTCACATTTTCGAAGAACTCCACCAGGCTCGTAAGGCACGATCTGCCCTTGACAAAGCCATGCTGAGTATTCTTGAGCATACTAAACCTCTCTAAATGCTCATATATCCTGATCCTCAGGATCTTCTCCATCAGTTTACCAACCACTGAGGTTAGACTCACCGGTCGGTAATTTCCTGGGCTATCCCTATTCCCCTTCTTGAAAATAGGAACCACATCCGCAATCCTCCAATCCTCCGGCACCATCGACGACGCAAAGATCATCGCCAGGGGCTCTGCAATCTCTTCCCTCGCCTCCCACAGTAACCTGGAGTACATCCCATCCGGACCCGGCGACTTATCTATCTTGATGCCATTCAAAGATTCCAGCACAACCTCTTTCTTAAAGTCCACATACTCAATCTTTTCAGTCCACCGCACGCACGCAGTACATCCACTCAGGTCCTTCTCCTCTGTGAAAACCGAGGCAAAATACTCATTGAGCACCTCTGCCATTTCTACTGGTTCCATACAGACTTTCCCGCCTTCACCTTTTATTGGCCCTATTCCGTCACGTCTCATCCTTTTACTCTTCACATATTTATAGAACGCCTTAGGGTTCTCCTTAATCCTACCTGCCAGGGCCTTCTCGCGACCCCTTCTGGCTCTCCTAATTTCCTTCTTTAGTCCCTTCCTACAAGCCGTATCTCTTCTAAATCCCTATCTTCGCCAAGCTCTCTGAGCCTTTTGTACGCTTTCCTTTTCTTCTCGACTAGGTCCCGCACAGCCTTCGTGCACCACGGTTCCTTTAACCGACCAACACCTCCCTGTCTGCTCGGAACGTTGTCCTGTAGAACTCTAGACAGACATTCCTTGAAAAACTGCCACCTCGCTTCAGTACATTTCCCCGAGAATACCTCCTTCCAATTTACTCCTCTAATTTGCTGTCTAATGTCTTCATATTTCCCCTTACTCCATATAAACACTTTCCTATCTCGCCTGATCCTCTCTTTTTCCAATGCAAGCCGAAAGGAGATAGGAAGAGACACTGTCCTGTACTTAGGACAGGAGATATCCCAGGGTACTAGTACCATGCCTCGCGAGAGGAGGGTTGCCATCTAGGTCATGCCCAGGCCAGTCTCCCTGAGGGGAGTCCGCAAGGTTTTGGGACTGTTCAACAAAGCCGAACCTTTATCCCCAATTTCGCAACCTTAGCCGAGCCCATACAGCAGCTAGTAAAGGAGGGAGGCCCGGGGGGCAAACTGATAGAATGGGGACCCGAACAGGAGGAAGCTTATGCAAGGTAAAAACAAGCCCTTATATCAGCTCCGAGCCTTGGTTTACCTGAACTGAGGAAGCCCTTCCATATCTTTTGTGAGAATGAGGAGGGATTCTATGCCGCAATAATAGCCCAAACACATGGGGACACCCTGCGACCCGTAGCTTACTATTCCACACAGCAGTCACCAGTGGCAGCCGGGTTGTCCCGCTGCATTGCAGCACTTGACTGTGCTGCATGGACAGTTAGTATTAGTGAGCCCACGGTGATGACGGGAGAAATCATCCTCCACACCAGGCATACCATCGTTGAAATGCTTAATAATAGTAAGCTCAGAGCAGTCTCTAATGTAAGGAGAGCTAAGTGGGAATCAGTGCTGCTCCCCAAAGACCGATCAGTCACCATATAAGGGACACAGGAGTAAACCCCGCTGCAGGGATTTTAGCCACTGGCGAATCACATGTGTGCGCTGAAATCGACCTGGAGGTAGACGCAGCCCCAGTAGAAGAGCTCCCCTTAGGACAGGCAGATTTAACATTCTATGTAGATGGGTCCAGGAAATATATTGATGGTACCCCCAAAACAGGGTGGGCAGTAGTTAACGACAAGTCAGAAGTGGTAGCCTCAGGACGATTAGACAGCACCCTGTCAGCTCAAGTCGCAGAATTAGAGGCTTTAACACAGGCTCTGAACCTGGCAGATGGCAAAACTGTGAATGTATATACCGTAAGAAGTCTCACAACACCAGGTTAAAGTCCAACAGGTTTATTTGGTAGCAAATACCATAAGCTTTCGGAGCGCTGCCCCTTCGTCAGATGGAGTGGTTATCTGTTCTCCAACAGTGCACAGACACAGAAATCAAGTTACAGAATACTAATTAGAATGCAAATCTCTACAGCCAGCCAGGTCTTAAAAGGTACAGATAACGTGGGAACATTAAACACAGGTTAAAGAGATGTGTATTGTCTCCAGACAGAACAGCTAGTGATATTATGCAAGATCAGGGGGAAAGCTGTGGCGAGCTGTGGGGGTTACTGATAATGTGACATGAATCCAACATCCCGGTTTAGGCCATCCTCATGTGTGCGGAACTTGGCTATCAGTTTCTGCTCAGCGACTCTGCGCTGTCGTGTGTTGTGAAGGCCGCCTTGGAGAACGCTTACCTGAAGATCCAAGGCTGAATGCCCGTGACTGCTGAAGTGCTCCCCCACAGGAAGAGAACAGTCTTGCCTGGTGATTGTCGAGCGGTGTTCATTCATCCGTTGTCGTAGCGTCTGCATGGTTTCCCCAATGTACCATGCCTCGGGACATCCTTTCCTGCAGCGTATCAGGTAGACAACGTTGGCCGAGTTGCAAGAGTATGTACCGTGTACCTGGTAGATGGTGTTCTCACGTGAGATGATGGCATCCGTGTCGATGATCCGGCACGTCTTGCAGAGGTTGCTGTGGCAGGGTTGTGTGGTGTCATGGTCACTGTTCTCCTGAAGGCTGGGTAGTTTGCTGCGGACAATGGTCTGTTTGAGGTTGTGTGGTTGTTTGAAGGCAAGAAGTGGGGGTGTGGGGATGGCCTTGGCGAGATGTTCGTCTTCATCAATGACATGTTGAAGGCTCCGGAGGAGATGCCGTAGCTTCTCCGCTCCGGGGAAGTACTGGACGACAAAGGGTACTCTGTCCACTGTGTCCCGTGTTTGTCTTCTGAGGAGGTCGGCGCGGCTTTTCGCTGTGGCGCGTCGGAACTGTTGAACGATGAGTCGAGCACATGGTGCTGGGCGGCATGGTAGCACAGTGGTTAGCACTGCTGTTTCACAGCTCCAGGGTCCCAGGTTCGATTCCCGGCTCGGATCACTGTCTGTGCGGAGTTTGCACATTCTCCTCGTGTCTGCGTGGGTTTCCTCCGGGTGCTCCGGTTTCCTCCCACAGTCCAAAGATGTGCGGGTTAGGTTGATTGGCCAGGTTAAAAATTGCCCCTTAGAGTCCAGAGATGCGTAGGTTAGAGGGATTAGCAGGTAAAATATGTGGGGGTAGGGCCTGGGTGGGATTGTGGTCTGTGCAGACTCGATGGGCTGAATGGCCTCCTTCTGCACTGTAGGGTTTCTATGATTCAGGCCAATCCCTTTGACAGCCCAAGAGATCGCAGAGTGGGTTATACAGGAAGCAGGCAGGAGCCTCACGCACCACCTTTAATCTATACAGGCAAAACTACAGTCTGCTGGGTGCAAGGCAGGGACCCTCAGTAAATGGCGACTGCCGGGTTACGACTGCACACACCAGCCACCCTCCCTGACCCTGACAAACACCACTGGGATAGGGTGCCCAATCGGGCCAGTCTGTTATCCAAAATAGAGACAGACAGGGCCCTCAGAATAGGGAAGATCGACTGTAACCAGGCCTTCGACATTACGCCAGCAGCACCTGATAGTTCCCTTAGAGTCCAGTGTGCACCAAACAGCACGGTGCAGATCCTTCTGCAGCCAGGAATTTTAAACAGCCCTGCTGCTGATAATGGAACTTACTTTGTCTGCGGTCACAGGTTACCCCATGACTGGTTACCCTTGGTTACCCCATGACTGGACAGGGACATGCTATCTAGGCTCTGCTATTCCCTACATATACCACATCCCCGCCCTGAAGGACCATCCCCGGTGGAAGGGGGGTAGGCAGAGGAGGGGGGGGGGGTCTTTTCGTACCTGGGATTCCTTTTCCCTTCCCTGGGAGGGCTAGGATTACAGATGGGCGAACTCGCAGCACGAGTACAAAAAGCAGCTCGCATTCTGGAAGTAGTTGCTAATGCTACTGCGGAGGCTGTGGCAGAGGTAAACAGCGAGCTGATAGCCCTGAGGACAGTAGCCCTACAGAACCGCCTAGCCTTAGATTACCTCCTTGCGAGTAAGGGAGGTATCTGCGCCTTAATAGGAACAGAATGCTGTACATACATCCCTGATGCCTCAGAGAACCTCACGAATCTACTGGAACACATTCACAACGAAGTGATAAAACTATATGAGATCCCCAACAGCAGCTGGATGGATTGGCTGATGGGGGGCTCATGGGGGACATTTTTAATACAGGGAGCCATGGTTCTAATTGGCATAGTCATTGCTTGCTGTGTGCTGTCAGTCTGTATAAGTGCAATTTGTAAAGGTGTTGTGCCCAGGCTAACTGCTGTTGCCGCGTATCGCACTGAGACTCCTTCTCCACTGCAGCTCCGCGGCCACACTGCCCAGGCAGCAACAACATTCATTTAAAGACCGCCATGGAGACACCCCCAGCTGACACCCATCATTGGAGCTCGGCGGAGCGCAGATCACGCCAGGTCTGTCAACTGAGAAAAAGCAAAGACTCTTTGATGAACTACTGAACATCTTTTAAACACTCCGGAATCTCAACTAAGAAATTATCGGACTATTCAATCAAAATGGTGTGCTCACTGGGGCGCAAGGGCGGCGCCCAGGAGCAAGAGGAGGGGTTGAAGAGGGCGACCTTTATGCTTAAGTCGACTTTTATGCTTAATATCATGGACATTTTTACGCGTGTATATCAAATTTATTTTAAAATATTGTCAGCAGCTCACAGCAATGCGATGACTCATGGGCACCCCATCATCACTTCAGACAGCTTAATCACTTTAGACTCCAAGCAGTGAAAACATAGACAATAGCTCAACCGATTAGATTATGCAAGAAGCTCAAACACAAAGGGAACCCTCCAGAAAGAAATCAGCCCAGGGAAATGGGTTCACATCATCATCAGCCACAGATCAATTCCACCTATCTATAATGGCTTTTTAATATCTTGCTATTGTGCCACTGCTTGTGTTATTAGCAGGCACTGATCATGTCACTGGTAGTAAATGATGAGCCTATTACCATATGTCTGGCGCGAAGTTCAAAACCCTATAAATTGTAAAGCGCACAATGGCCAGGGAGAGCAGCTGTCTCTCCCCAGGCCTGCGGCTTTTGTTATTTTAAACAGAGAATAAAGTTTGTGTTGCCTTTTTGTACTGTACTCATGCCTGCTTGTCTTTTATGCTGGTAGGAAGCGAGAAACTTCCCCTGACAATCGCCAACCAGAAAAACACCCATTTACCCCCACTCTTTGCTTTCTGTTAGTTAACCAATCCTCTGTCCATGCTAATACATTACCCGTAACACCGTGCACCTTTATCTTATGCAGCAGTCTTTGGTGTGGCACCTTGTCAAATGCCTTCTGAAAATCCAAATACACCACATCCACAGGTTCCCCACTGAGAACATTACATGCGCACTGGACAAAGAATTCCATTAAATTAGTCAAACATGACCTGCCCTTCACGAACCTATGCTGCGTCTTACCAATGGGACAATTTATATCCAGATGTCTCGCTATTTCTTCCTTGATGATAGATTCAAGCATTATCTCTACTACAGAAGTTAAGCTAACCGGCCTATAGTTACCCGCCTTTTGTCTACCTCCTTTTTTAAACAGTGGCATCACATTTGCTGTTTTCCAAATCTGCGGGAAACACCCCAGAGTCCAGTGAGTTTTGGTAAATTACAGTTGGTATCACAGCTTGGTACAGCTCCTGTTCTGACCAAGACCGCAAGAAACTACAAAGGGTCGTAAACGAACCCCAGTCTATCACTTAAACCAGCCTCCCACCCATTGACGCTGCCTACACTTCCCCCTGCCTCAGAAAAGCAGCCAGCTTAAGTAAGGACTCCACGCACCGCAGACACACTCTATTCCATTTGCTTCTATTGGGAAAAAGATACAAAGTTCTGAGGACACATAGCAACTGACTCAAGAACAGCTTCTTCCCTGCTGCCATCAGACTTTTGAATGGACCTACGTCGTTTTAAGTTGATCTTTCTTTACACCCTAGCTATGACTGTAAGACTATATTCTGCACTCTCTTTTCCTTCTCAATGTATGGCATGCTTTGTCTGTATAGCACGCAAGAAACAATACTTTTCACTGTATACTAATACATGTGACAATAATAAATCAAATCAAAGTTAATGTTCAAGTCGAATATGACTCCTCTTCAGAACCCTGAAGAGTGGTCTTTGATTAAAACTATTTCTTTCTCTCCATAGATGCTGCCTGATCTGCTTAGTGTTTCCAGCATTTTTGGTTTTTCCACAGAATATTGTTGGCTGTAATTGAAAGCAAGGCATTGTCAGGTACACTGCATCCATCACCACAGAATAGCCACGACTATTTACAAACAAGGGACATTGCAGAATTCTTAAATCTCAAGACAGAACATTCCGTGCCCTCTATTTATGACGTATGGTAATTTTAAATGTTGAGTGTGAATGGGTAGAGTGGGTATGTGGTTAGGGTAAGTGAGGTAGTAAATGGGTGGACAGGAAGGTAGTCATCATTGGATCAGGTATGGAGATGTAGTTAGGTCGGGGGATAATTGGGTATTTGATTCGATTTATTATTGTCACATGTATTAACATAGTGAAAAGTATTGTTTCTTGTGCGCTATACAGACAAAACATACCCTACCAGGAAACGAGAGAGTGCAGAATGTAGTGTTACAGTCATAGCTAGGGTGTAGAGAAAGATCATCTTTGAGGTGTATAAAATTATGAAGGGCATAGATAGGGTGAACAGTGGGAAGTTTTTTCCCAGGTCGGAGGTGACGAACACAAGGGGTCACGGGTTCAAGGTGAGGGGGGCAAGGTTCAACACAGATGTCAGGGGGACGTATTTTACACAGAGGGTGGTGGGGGCCTGGAATGCACTGCCAAGCAAGGTGATTGAGGCGGACACGCTGGGATCATTTAAGACTTATCTAGATAGCCACATGAACAGACTGGGAATAGAGGGATACAAACGAATGGTCTAGTTGGGCACATGAGCGGCGCAGGTTTGGAGGACTGAAGGGCCTGTTCCTGTGCTGTATTGTTCTTTGTTCTCTTAATGCAAGGCAAGTCCATTCAAAAGTCTGACAGCAGCAGGGAAGAAGCTGGTTTTTTTTGTATTTTTATTCCAATTCAATCAAATCAAGTCCAATTCAGAGTCTCAACAAGTTGAGACATTCCTGATCCAAGCTGACAAGACAGGGCTCTCACCTCCTGTCTTGGGCTTGATCTATGTGATCCAAGCTGATTGGAGTAGGAATAGCTCCTCCTTCAAGGTTTGATCTCATTTGCATCTTAGCAAAAAGGCCGAGATGCCACTTTAAAAAATTGCTTCAAATGAAGCTAAAATGTAACCTAATGACTTCAACCAAGCACAGCATGTCGGTACTACACTTGATCTTAGCCAAAAGGCCGAGAAGCTGTTCGAGTCGGTTGGTACATGACCTCAAACGTTTGTATCTTTTTCCTGAGGAAGGTGGTGGAAGAGAGAATGTCCGGGATGCATGGGGTCCTTAATTAAGCTGGCTGCTTTGCCGAGGCAGCGGGAAGTGTAGACAGAGTCAATGGATGGGAGGCTTTGCGTGATGGATTGGGCTACATTCACAACCTTTTGTAATTCCTTGCGGTCTTTGGCAGAGCAGAAGCCATACCAAGCTGTGATAGAACCAGAAAAAGTGCTTTCTACGGTGCATCTGTAAAAGTTGGCGAGAGTCGTAGATGACATGTCAAATTTCCTTAGTCTTCTGAGAAAGTAGAGGCGTTGGTGGGCTTCCTTAACTATAGTGTCGGCCTGTGGGGAGCAGGACAGGTTGTTGTTGATTTGGACACTTAAAAAATTTGAAGCTCTCGACCCTTTCTACTTCATTCTCGTTGATGTAGACAGGGGCACGTTATCCTTTACGCTTCCTGAAGTCGATGACAATCTCCTTCATTTTGTTGACATTGAGGGAGAGATTATTGTTGCCGCACCAGTTCACCAGATTCTCTCTCTCATTCCTGTACTCTGTCTCATCAAAGTTTGAGATCCGACCCACTACGGTGGTGTCGTCAGCAAACTTGAAAATCGCATTGGAGGGGAATTTGGCCACACAGTTGTGAATAAGGAGTATAGTACAGGGCAGAGAACACAGCCTTGTGGGGCGCCAGTGTTGAAAATGATCGTGGAGGAGGTGCTGCTGATCCTTATTGATTGTGGTCTGAGAATTAGGAAGTTCAGGATCCAGTTGCAGAGGGAGGTGCCGAGGCCCAGGACACAGAGTTTGGAGTTGAGTTTCATGGGAATAATAGTGTTGAAGGCTGAGCTATAGTCAATAAATAGGAGTCTGACATAGGTATCTTTCTAATCTAGATGTTCCAGGGTTGAGTGCAGAGCCAGGGAGATGACGTCTGCTGTGGACCTGCTGCAGTGGTAGGCAAACTGTGGTGGATCCAGGTAGTCTGGGAAGCTGGAATTGATTTGTGCCATGGCAAGCATTTCGAAGTACTTCATAATGACGGATGTCAGAGCCACCGGCCGATAGTTGCTTGGTTTTTCTTAGGTACCGGGATGATGGTCATCTTCTTGAAGACAGTAAGAAGTCTCACAACACCAGGTTAAAGTCCAACAGGTTTATTTGGTAGCAAATACCATAAGCTTTCGGAGCAGAGCTCCTTCGTCAGATGGAGTGGAAATGTGCTCTCAAACAGTGCACAGAGAAATCAAGTTACAGAATACTAATTAGAATGCGAATCCCTACAGCCAGCCAGGTCTTAACGGTACAGACAATGTGGGTGGAGGGAGCATTAAACACAGGTTAAAGAGATGTGCATTGTCTCCAGACAGAACAGCTAGTGAGATTCTACAAGTCCAGGGGGCAAGCTGTGGGGGTTACTGATAATGTGACATAAATCCAACATCCCGGTTTAGGCCGTCCTCATGTGTGCGGAACTTGGCTATCAGTTTCTGCTCAGCGACTCTGCGCTGTCGTGTGTTGTGAAGGCCGCCTTGAAGAACGCTTACCTGAAGATCCAAGGCTGAATGCCCGTGACTGCTGAAGTGCTCCCCCACAGGAAGAGAATAGTCTTGCCTGGTGATTGTCGAGCGGTGTTCATTCATCCATTGTCGTAGCGTCTGCATGGTTTCCCCAATGTACCAGACGTAGCAGACGCTACGAAAACGGATGAATGAACACCGCTCGACAATCACCAGGCAAGACTGTTCTCTTCCTGTGGGGGAGCACTTCAGCAGTCACGGGCATTCAGCCTTGGATCTTCAGGTAAGCGTTCTCCAAGGCGGCCTTCACAACACACGACAGCGCAGAGTCGCTGAGCAGAAACTGATAGCCAAGTTCCGCACACATGAGGACGGCCTAAACTGGGATGTTGGATTTATGTCACATTATCAGTAACCTCCACAGCTTGCCCCCTGGACTTGCATAATCTCACCAGCTGTTCTGTCTGGAGACAATACACATCTCTTTAACCTGTGTTTAATGCTCACTCCACCCACATTGTCTGTACCTTTAAGACCTGGCTGGTTGTAGGGATTCGCATTCTAATTAGTATTCTGTAACTTGATTTCTCTGTGCACTGTTTGAGAGCACATTTCCACTCCATCTGACAAAGGAGCAGCGCTCCGAAAGCTTATGGTATTTGCTACCAAATAAACCTGTTGGACTTTAACCTGGTGTTGTGAGACTTCTCACCGTGTTTACCCCAGTCCAACGCCGGCATAGAAACATAGAAAACTACAGCACAAAACAGGCCCTTCTGTCCCACAAGTTGAGCCGAACATATTCCTACCTTTTAGGCCTACCTATAACCCTCCATCCTATTAAGTCCCATGTACTCATCCAGGAGTCTCTTAAAAGACCCTATTGAGTTTGCCTCCACCACCACTGACAGCAGCCGATTCCACTCGCCCACCACCCTCTGTGAAAAACTTACCCCTAACATTTCCCCTGTACCTACCCCCCAGCACCTTAAACCTATGTCCTCTCCTAGCAACCATTTCCACCCTGGGAAAAAGCCTCTGAGAGTCCACTCGATCTATGCCTCTCAACATCTTATACACCTCTATTAGGTCTCCTCTCATCCTATGTCTCTCCAAGGAGAAAAGACCGAGCTCCCTCAGCCTATCCTCATAAGGCATGCCACTCAATCCAGGCAACATCCTTGTAAATCTCCTCTGCACCCTTTCAATCTTTTCCACATCCTTCCTGTAATGAGGTGACCAGAACTGAGCACAGTACTCCAAGTGGGGTCTGACGAGGGTCTTATATAGCTGCATCATTATCCCCGGACTCCTAAACTCAATTCCTCGATTGATAAAGGCCAGCACACCATACGCCTTCTTAACCACCTCCTCCACCTGCGGGGCCGATTTTAGAGTCCTATGGACCCGGACCCCAAGGTCCTTCTGATCCTCTACAGTACTAAGAGTCTTTCCCTTTATATTGAACTCCTTCATCCCATTCGACCTGCCAAAATGGACCACTACGCATTTATCTGGGTTGAAGTCCATCTGCCACTTCTCCGCCCAGTCTTGCATCCTATCTATGTCCCTCTGTAACTTCTGACATCCCTCCAGACTATCCACAATCCCACCAACATTCGTGTTGTCGGCAAACTTACCAACCCATCCCTCCACTTCCTCATCCAGGTCATTTATGAAAATGACAAAAGCAAGGGTCCCAGAACAGATCCCTGGGGCACACCACTGGTGACCGACCTCCATTTAGAAAAACACCCATCTATACACACTCTCTGCCTCCTTTGGGCAAGCCAGTTCTGGATCCACAGGGCAGCGGCACCTTGGATCCCATGTCCTCTCACCTTTTCTAGAAGCCTTGCATGGGGGACCTTACCGAAAGCCTTGCTAGAATCCATATAAACCACATCTACCGCTTTCCCTTCATCAATGTGTTTAGTCACATTTTTGAAGAACTCCACCAGGCTCGTAAGGCACGATCTGCCTGTGACAAAGCTATGCTGAGTATTCTTGAGCACACTAAACCTCTCTAAATGCTCATAAATCTTGTCCCTCAGGATCTTCTCCATCAGCTTACCAACCACTGAGGTTAGACTCACCGGTCGGTAATTTCCTGGGCTATCCCTATTCCCCTTCTTGAAAATAGGAACCACATCCGCAATCCTCCAATCCTCCGGCACCTCTCCCGTCTCCATCGACGACGCAAAGATCATCGCCAGAGGCTCTGCAATCTCTTCCCTCGCCTCCCACAGTAACCTGGGGTACATCCCATCCGGACCCGGCGACTTATCTATCTTGATGCCATTCAAAGATTCCAGCACAACCTCTTTGTTAAAGTTCACATACTCAATCTTTTCAGTCCACCGCAAGCCCACAGTACATCCACCCATGTCCTTCTCCTCTGTGAAAACCGAGGCAAAATACTCATTAAGCACCTCTGCCATTTCTACTGGTTCCGTACTGGTTTTTCCGCCTTCATCTTTTATAGGCCCTATTCCTTCACGTCTCATCCTTTTACTCTTCACATATTTATAGAACGCCTTAGGGTTCTCCATAATCTTACCTGCCAAGGCCTTCTCATGACCTCTTCTGGCTCTCCTAATTTCCTTCTTTAGTCCCTTCCCACAAGCTGTATACTCATCTAGATCCCTATTTTCGCCAAGCTCTCTGAACCTTTTGTACGCTTTCCTTTTCTTCTCGACTAGGTCCCGCACAGCTTTCGTGTACCACGGTTCCTTTAACCAACTGCTCCCTGTCTGCTCGGAACATTGTCCTGTAGAACCCTAGACAGACATTCCTTGAAAAACTGCCACCTCTCTTCAGTAGATTTCCCCGAGAATACCTCCTTCCAATTTACTCCTCTAATTTGCTGCCTTATGTCTTCATATTTCCCCTTACTCCATATAAACGCTTTCCTAGCTTGCCTGATCCTCTCTTTTTCCAATGCAAGCATAAAGGAAATAGAGTTCTGATCGCTATCCCCAAGATGCTCTCCCACTGAGAGATCTGACACCTGTCCAGGCTCATTGGTCAGTATCAGATCAAGTACAGCCTCTCCTCTTGTCGGCTTGTCAACATGCTGTGTCAGGAAACCCTCCTGAACACACCTAACGAACTCCTCCCCATCCAATCCCCTTACCCTAGGGATATTCCAATCTATGTTTGGGAAATTAAAGTCCCCCATCACAACAACTCTGCTATTATTGCAACTCTCCAGGATCTGTTTCCCTATCTGCTCCTCCACCTCCCTGTCACTATTGGGCGGCCTATAGAAAACACCCAGCAAAGTGATCGACCCCTTCCCACTCCGAACTTCCACCCACAGAGACTCTGTAGACAATCCCTCCACAGCATACACCTTCTCTACAGCTGTGACACTATTCCTGATCAGCAGTGCCACTCCACCCCCTGTCTTGCCTCCCTCCCTGTCCTTCCTGAAACATCTGAATCCCAGCACCTGTAGTATCCAGTCCTGTCCCGGAGTCATCCAAGTCTCCGTAATGGCCACCACATCACACTTCCAGGCATCAATCCACGCTCTGAGCTCATCCCCTTTATTCACTATACTCCTGGCATTAAAGTAAACACATCTCAATCCTTTGGTCTGAGCTCTCCCCTTCTCTATCCCCCGTCCATCCTCCCTCTTGCACTGTCTATAACCCTTCTCAGTTTGCAAGCTAACTTCCTCGCTCACAGTCACCTCATCTCGATCCCCCCCCCCCCATGTCACTTTAATGTGGCATCTCCACATTAAAGTTGCAAAGCCATTGCTCAGAGTGAACCAATCAAACCCAAATCCATTCCTTGTTTGCTCCAAAAACCAAATTCAAATTGAATCCTATTCAGGTCCCCATATGAGAGATAAATAAGATCCAGGATGTTGACCCAGCGACAGTGAAGGAATGGTAATATATTTCCAGGTCAGGATGGTGAGTGACTTGGAGGGGAACCTCCAGGAGATGATGTTTCCAGGTATCTGCTGCTCGTCATTTTAGATGGTAGTGGTCATGGGTTTGGAAGGAGCCAAAGTTCGCCGAAGGAGCCTTGGTGAGTTCCTGCAGTGCATCTGGAGGATAGCAAATGTTGTTCAAGAAGGGGAGTAGGGACAACACTGGCAATTATAGACCGGTGAGCCTTACTTTTGTTGTGGGCAAAGTTTTGGAAAGGATTATGAGAGATAGGATTTATAATCATCTGGAAAGGAATAATTTGATTAGGGATAGTCAGCACGGTTTTGTGAAGGGCAGGTCATGCCTCACAAACCTCTGAGTTCTTCGAGAAGGTGACCAAAAAGGTGGATGAGGGTAAAGCGGTTGATGTGGTGTGTATGGATTTCAGCAAAGCGTTTGATAAGGTTCCCCATGGTAAGCTATTGCAGAAAATACGGACACATGGGATTGAGGGTGATTTAGTGGGTTGGATCAGGAATTGGCTAGCTGTAAGAAAACAGAGGGTGGCGGTTGATGGGAAATGTTCATCCTGGAGTTCAGTTACCCGTGGTGTACCGCAAGGATCTGTTTTGGGGCCATTGCTGTTTGTCATTTTTATTAATGAGCTGGATGAGGGCGTGGAAGGAAGGTTCACAAGGATGTTGCCAGGACTTGAGAAGCTGAGTTACAGAGAGAGATTGAATAGGTTGGGACTTTATTCCCTGGAGCGTAGAAGATTGAGGGGAGATTTGATAGAGCTGTATAAGATTTTGATGGGTATAGATAGAGTGAATGCAAGCAGGCTTTTTCCGCTGAGGCTAGGGGAGAAAAAAACCAGAGGGCATGGGTTAAAGGTGAAAGGAGAAAAGTTTAAAGGGAATATTAGGGGGGGGGTTCTTCACGCAGAGAGTGGTGGGAGTGTGGAATGAGCTGCCAGTTAAAGTGGTTAATGCTTTTAACATTTAAGAAAATGTTTAAGAACATTTAAGAACATTTAAGAAAAACTTGGACGGGTTCATGGATGAGAGGGGTGTGGAGGGATATGGTCCAAGTGCAGGTCAGTGGGACTAGGCATAAAATGGTTCGGCACAGACAAGAAGGGCCAAAAGGCCTGTTTCTGAGCTGTAATTTTCTATGGTTCTATGGTTCTATGGATTAGTAAATTTGCGGATGACACTAAAGTCGGTGGAGTTCTCGACAGTGCAGAGGAAAGTGGCAGGTTACAGAGGGACATAGATAAGCTGCAGGGCTGGGCTGAGAGGTGGCAAATGGAGTTTAATGCGAGGTGATTCACTTTGGAAGGAGTAACAGGAATACAGAGTACTGGGCTAATGGTAAGATACTTGGTAGTGTGAATGAACAGAGGGATCTGGGTGTCCATGTGCATAGATCCCTGGAAGTTGGCACCCAGGTTGATAGGGTTGTTAAGAAGGCGTACGGTGTGTTAGCTTTTATTGATAGAGGGATTGAGTTTCTGAGCCAGGAGGTCATGCTGCAACTGTACAAAACTCTGGTGCGGCCGCAGTTGGAGTATTGCGTACAGTTCTGGTCGCCGCATAATAGGAAAGATGTGGAAGCGTTGGAAAGTGTGCAGAGGAGATTTACCAGGATGTTGCCTGGTATGGTGGGAAGATCGTATGAGGAAAGGCTGAGGGACTTGAGGTTGTTGTCGTTAGAGAGAAGAAGGTTAAGAGGTGACTTAATAGAGGCATACAAGATGATCAGAGGATTAGATAGGGTGGATAGTGAGAGCCTTTTTCCTCGGATGGTGATGGCTAACATGAGGGTA
Source organism: Mustelus asterias (assembly GCF_964213995.1). Classification (NCBI taxonomy): domain Eukaryota; kingdom Metazoa; phylum Chordata; class Chondrichthyes; order Carcharhiniformes; family Triakidae; genus Mustelus; species Mustelus asterias. The sequence continues at coordinate 70,645,710 of NC_135804.1, read as the reverse complement.
CATAGCTTTAAATTGAGGGGTGATAGATATAGGACAGATGTCAGAGGTAGGTTCTTTACTCAGAGAATAGTAAGGGCGTGGAATGCCCTGCCTGCAGCAGTAGTGGACTCGTCAACATTAAGAGCATTCAAATGGTTATTGGATAAACATATGGATGATATTGGAATAGTGTAGATTAGAGGGGCTTTAGATTGGTTTCACTGGTCGGCGCAACATCGAGGGCCGAAGGGCCTGTACTGCGCTATAACGTCCTATCTTGTAGATGGTACATACAGCTGCCACTGTTCATGGGTGGTGGAGGGATTGAATGTTTGTGGAAGGTGTACCAATCAAATGGGCTACTTTGTCCTGGATGATGTCAAGCTTCTTGACTGTTATTGGACTCATCCAGGCAAGTGGAGAATATTCCCTCACATTCTTTGTGGACAGGCTTTGAGGGGGTCGGGGGCAGGAAGGGAGTTATTCGTCGTAGGATTGCCAGCCTCTGACCTACTCTTGTAGCCACAGTATTTATACGGCTTGTTCTGTACAGTTTCTGGTCAATGGCAAGCCCCAGAATCTTGATACTGAGTGATTCAGTGACGGTAATGCCATTGAACGTCAAAGGTTGATATTTAGATATTTAACGGGGAGTTAGACGGGCAAAAAGAGGTCACAAAATGTTCTTGGCAGACAGAATTAAGGAGAACCCTAAGGCATTTTATTCATATATTAGGAACAAAAGAGCTGTCAGGGAAAAAGTTGGACCGCTCAGGGACAAAGGAGGGGAATTATGCTTAGAACGACTGCTCAGGGAGACGAGAGATGAAATTGCTGGGCCTCTGGCGGAAATCTTTGTCGCTTCTTTGGACACGGGTGAGGTCCCTGAGGATTGGAGGATAGCGAATGTGGTCCCGTTGTTTAAGAAGGGTAGCAGGGATAACCCAGGAAATTATAGGCCGGTGAGCTTGACGTCCGTGGTAGGGAAGTTGTTGGAGACGATTCTTAGAGACAGGATGTATGTGCATGTAGGACGGAACAATCTCATTAGTGACAGACAGCATGGTTTTGTAAGAGGGAGGTCGTGCCTTACAAATTTGGTGGAGTTTTTTGAGGAAGTGACAAAAACGGTTGATGAAGGAAGGGCCATGGATGTCGCCTATATGGATTTCAGTAAGGCATTTGACAAAGTCCCACATGGCAGGTTGGTTAAGAAGGTTAAGGCTCATGGGATACAAGGAGAAGTGGCTAGATGGGTGGAGAACTGGCTTGGCCGTAGGAGACAGAGGGTAGTGGTCGAAGGGTCTTTTTCCGGCTGGAGGTCTGTGACCAGTGGTGTTCCGCAGGGCTCTGTACTGGGGCCTCTGCTATTTGTGATATATATAAATGATTTGGAAGAAGGTGTAACTGGTGTAATCAGCAAGTTTGCGGATGACACGAAGATGGCTGGACTTGCGGATAGCGAAGAGCATTGTCGGGCAATACAGCAGGATATAGAAAAGCTGGAAAATTGGGCGGAGTGGTGGCAGATGGAGTTTAATCCGGATAAATGCAAAGTGATGCATTTTGGAAGAAATAATGTAGGGAGGAGTTATACAATAAATGGCAGAGTCATCAGGAGTATAGAAACACAGAGGGACCTCGGTGTGCAAGTCCACAAATCCTTGAAGGTGGCAACACAGGTGGAGAAGGTGGTGAGGAAGGCATATGATATGCTTGCCTTTATAGGACGGGGTATAGAGTATAAAAGCTGGAGTCTGATGATGCAGCTCTATAGAACGCTGGTTAGGCCACATTTGGAGTACTGCATCCAGTTCTGGTCGCCGCACTACCAGAAGGACGTGGAGGCGTTAGAGAGAGTGCAGAGAAGGTTTACCAGGATGTTGCCTGGTATGGAGGGTCTTAGCTATGAGGAGAGATTGGGTAAACTGGGGTTGTTCTCCCTGGAAAGACGGAGAATGAGGGGAGATCTAATAGAGGTGTACAAGATTATGAAGGTGATAGATAGGGTGAACAGTGGGAAGCTTTTTCCCAGGTCGGAGGTGACGATCACGAGGGGTCACGGGCTCAAGGTGAGAGGGGCGAAGTATAACTCAGATATCAGAGGGATGTTTTTTACACAGAGGGTGGTGGGGGCCTGGAATGCGCTGCCAAGTAGGGTGGTGGAGGCAGGCACGCTGAGATCGTTTAAGACTTACCTGGATAGTCACATGAGCAGCCTGGGAATGGAGGGATACAAACGATTGGTCTAGTTGGACCAAGGAGCGGCACAGGCTTGGAGGGCCGAAGGGCCTGTTTCCTGTGCTGTACTGTTCTTTGTTCTTTGTTAATAGGGGAGATCCTAAATGACTACTTTGCATCGGTATTCACAAAGGAGAGGGACTTGTTGACTGGGAGTGTCTCAGAGGGAGGTGTTGACCCGTTAGAGAGAATCTCCATTACAAGGGAGGAAGTGTTAGGTTTTTTAGCTAACATTAAAACTGACAAATCCCCAGGGCCAGATGGCATCTATCCTAGACTGCTCAGGGAGACAAGAGATGTAATTGCTCGGCCTCTGACGGATTTCTTTGTCTCTTCATTGGATACAGATGAGGTCCCTGAGGATTGGAGGATAGCGAATGTGGTACCGTTATTTAAGAAGGTTAACAGGGATAACCCGGGTAATTATAGGCCAGTGAGTTTGACGTCCATGGTAGGGAAGGTGTTGGAGAGGATTCTTAGAGATGTATGCGCATTTAGAATGGAACAATCTCATTTATGACAGCATGGTTTTGTAAGAGGGAGGTCGTGCCTTACAAATTTGGTGGAGTTTTTTGAGGAAGTGACAAAAACGGTTGACGAAGGGCGGGCCGTAGATGTCGTCTATATGGATTTCAGTAAGGCATTTGACAAAGTCCCTCATGGCAGGTTGGTTAAGAAGGTTAAGGCTCATGGGATACAAGGAGAAGTGGCGAGATGGGTAGAAAGCTGGCTTGGCCACAGGAGACAGAGGGTAGCAGTCGAAGGGTCTTTTTCCAGCTGGAGGTCTGTGACCAGTGGTGTTCATGATGTGGAGATGCCGGCGTTGGACTGGGGTAAACACAGTAAGAGTTTTAACAACACCAGGTTAAAGTGCAACAGGTTTATTTGGTAGCAAATACCATTCGCTTTCGGAGCGCTGCTCCTTCGTCAGATGGAGTGGAAATCTGCTCTCAAACAGGGCACAGAGACACAAAATCAAGTTACAGAATACTGATTAGAATGCGAATCCCTACAGCCAACCAGATCTTAAAGATACAGACAATGTGAGTGGAGGGAGCATTAAGCACAGGTTAAAAGAGATGTGTATTGTCTCCAGACAGGACAGCCAGCAAGTCCAGGAGGCAAGCTGTGGGGGTTACTGATGGATTTATGTCACACTATCAGTAACCCCCACAGCTTGCCTCCTGGACTTGCAGGCTGTCCTGTCTGGAGACAAGACACATCTCTTTAACCTGTGCTTAATGTGCCCTCCACTCACATTGTCTGTATCTTTAAGATCTGGTTGGCTGTAGGGATTCGCATTCTAAATCAGTATTCTGTAACTTGATTTTGTGTCTCTGTGCCCTGTTTGAGAGCAGATTTCCACTCCATCTGACGAAGGAGCAGCGCTCCGAAAGCTAATGGTATTTGCTACCAAACAAACCTGTTGGACTTTAACCTGGTGTTGTTAAAACTCTTACCAGTGGTGTTCCGCAGGGCTCTGTCCTGGGACCTCTGCTGTTTGTGATATATATAAATGATTTGGAAGAAGGTGTAATTGGTGTTATCAGCAAGTTTGCGGATGACACGAAGATGGCTGGACTTGCAGATGGCGATGAACATTGTTGGACAATACAGCAGGATATAGATAGGCTAGAAAATTGGGCGGAGAAATGGCAGATGCAATTTAATCCAGATAAATGCGAAGTGATGCATTTTGGAAGAAATAATGTAGGGGGGAGTTATACAATAAATGGCAGAGCCATCAAGAGTATAGGAACACAGAGGGTCCTAGGTGTGCAAGTCCACAAATCCTTGAAGGTGGCAGCACAGGTGGAGAAGGTGGTGAGGAAGGCATATGGTATGCTTGCCTTTATAGGATGGGGTATAGAGTATAAAAGCTGGAGTCTGATGCTGCAGCTGTATAGAATGCTGGTTGGGCCACATTTGGAGTACTGCGTCCAGTTCTGGTCGCCGCACTACCAGAAGGAAGTGGAGGCTTTAGAGAGAGTGCAGAGAAGGTTTACCAGGATGTTGCCTGGTATGGAGGGTCTTAGCTATGAGGAGAGATTGGGTAAACTGGGCTTATTCTCCCTGGAAAGACGGAGAATGAAGGGAGACCTAATAGAGGTGTTCTAAATTATGAAGGGTATAGATAGGGTGAACAGTGGGAAGCTTTTTCCCAGGTCGGAGGTGACGATCACAAGGGGTCACGGGCTCAAGGTGAGAGGGGCGAGGTATAACTCAGACATCAGAGGGACGTTTTTTTACACAGAGTGTGGTGGGGGTCTGGAATGCGCTGCCAAGTAGGGTGGTGGAGGCAGACACGCTGGCATCATTTAAGACTTACCTGGATAGTCACATGAGCAGTCTGGGAATGGAGGGATACAAACAAATGGTCTAGTTGGACCAAGGAGCGGCACAGGCTTGGAAGGCCGAAGGGCTTGTTTCCTGTGCTGTACTGTTCTTTGTTCTCTTTAGTTGGAGATAGTCATTGTCTCGCATTTGTGTGATGTGAATTTTACTTGCCACTTGTCAGCTGAAGCCTGGATATTGTCCAAGTCTTGCTGTATTTGGATATGGACTGCTTCAGTATCTGAGGGGTCTCAAATGGTGTTGAAAATAGTGCAATCAGCGAACATCCTCACTTATGCCATTGATGAAGCAGACAAAGATAGTCGGACCTCGGACACTACTCTGAGGATCATTTTGCAGTGATGTCCTGGAACTGAAATGATTGACGTCCAACTACCACAACCATCTTCCTTTGTGCTAGGTATGACTACAACCAGTTGAGATTTTCCCCTCTGATTCCCACTGACTCCAGTTTTTCTGGGGTTCCTTGATGCCACACTCAGGCAAAAGTTGCCTTGATGCCAAGGGCAGTCACACTCACATGATTACTGAAGGTCAGCTGTTTTTTCTATCTTTGAACCAAGGCTGTAATGAGGTCAGATGCTGAATGACCTCCGTGGAACCGAAACTGAGCAATGAGCAGGTTATTTCTGAGTACATGCTGCTTGATTGTGCTGTCGATGACCCATTCCATTACTTTACTGATGATCGAGAGTAGACTGTTGGGGCAGTAATTGGCTGGATTGGATCTGGCCTGATCCTTGTGTACAGGAGATATCTGGGCAATTTTCCACATTGCCAGGTCGGTGCCAGTGTTGTAACTGTACTGGAACAACTCAGCGAGGGAAAATTATGGAGCACAAGTCTTCAGCACTATTGCCAAATGTTGTCAAGGCCCATCGCCTTTGCAGTATCCAGTGCCTTCTGCCATTTCTTGATATCATGTGGTATGAGAATTCTCTTTCCAGAGAGCTAGCCCTGTACAGTTTCTGGTCAATGGTAAGCCCCAGAAATCTTGATAGTGAGCGATTCAGTGACGGTAATGACCTTGAATGTCAAGGGTCGATATTTAGATCCTCTTTTGTTGGAGATGGTCATTGTCTGGCACAATGCTGGGTCATTCAAGGCTGTTACACAGCTCTTTGATTGACAAGGGAGTCAACAGTTCTGGGGCTAGGCAGCAAAGTGGAGTTAAGATGGCAATCAGATAAGCATTGATTTGGAAAATTGTTTCATTCAATGGTAAAGCGGGCTTGATTTCCTGACTGGCCTATTCCTACTCGTATTTCTTATGATCTTATACAATAATATGACAAAGATTTAAATTAATTTTTAAAACAGGCAAGGGCTTTATTTTCTTCTCCAACAACTTTGTAACAACAGCAGGAAACAGGGAGCGAGAACCCGAGAGAGAACAGTGTCCAATTTTCCATTTTCATTTCAATTTCCCATTTCCAAAACAAACTTCCATAAATTTGCAATGAAAAGTTAGATTTATGCAACAGACACATTTGCAACATTCCGAACTCTATGCAAAATATATGAAATAAAGCAAACTTTAATCGTATCCCACTGTAATCACCTGACTATCAATACGATCAAAAGGATGATTAAATATTACTTCAAAAGGGAAAAAACAGGAAAAGTCAGGAATTCACTTTCATTTCTAGCTGATCCCAATAACAGCCATTACGTTCAAGGGCACCAGCTACAATAACTAGTCCTATATCTTGCCAGTCATTTCTGACACATGCAGATCTTTCTGCAGGATTTACTGCACTCTGATCATATTGTTTTCCTGTAGATTGTTTGCTTCCACTATCTTCAAATTAATTACCTTAATTGAATTGAAGTTCATTTCTAAAAGTCACATACAGTATGAAAACTAGAATGTAACTGAATCATGACCAAAAGGCTTTTGCTTTGATGTGCACAATGTTATCTCAGTTACAAATACCATATATATTCTATCAAACGATAACACAATTTTGATGTCCTGTGCTCAAATATTCATATCAGATCAGTTTTAATCATAACCATTAAAATCTCTCCAGTATTGAAACAATAGTCATTTGGATTCGAACTGAATAATTGAAAGACAATTTCTGAGCTTGAATCTTCTCCACACTTGTAGTTAAATACAGGCCCATGACATCAACCCACCAGGCTAAAAATGGACTTTAGCTAAAAAAAACATTTTCCATTTGTGTTAATACCAATTTGAAAGTTTCTGGGTCCAGTGTCTTCAGTTATTTCATGCAGGACAGTTGTGCTGACTTAGTTTGCACTGAATGCAAGAACAAACAGCCTATTTGAATGGGAAGAGGGGCATCTATAAACTCAAAGTGTAAACGTAATCTTCAATCAAATCAATACAAAGGAGGAGAATAAACATAAGTGAACACTTGGTTAATGTTTAATCACCTTTTATTTACTTGAACTGTTCCACTGTTTGAAGTAGTGCAGGTTTATACGAAGCACCGATTGCAGTTTATTAAAGCTACTTGCATTGTATGAAAGCTTGTTAAATTTACCTGTGAGCAATAGCATCCTTCATGAAGCGCCATCAGTTTATAGCGACCATCATGCAAAGTAGGGAAATCGATTTCACACAAATGTGTTCACCATAATTATTAGGAACTCTCTGTTATAAATAACTCCTCATTCGTTCAGTAAAGGAGGAATCTGGAGCCAGTATTTTTTCTTAACATGGTTTTTAAAAATTCATTCCTGATATGCGGGCGTTGCTGCCTGGACCAGCATTTATTGCCCATTGGGCATTAAAAAGTCAACCACATTGCGATGGACCTGGATCAGCTAAGGACAGCAGATTTCCTTCCCTAAAGTACATTAGTGCACCATGGTGTCATGTTCATCATTAGACTCCTGCTGTGGTGCGATTTGAACCTGGATCCCCTGAGTCTGTGGATTATTAGCCCAGTGACAATACCACTGATGCGCGACAATCAAGCACGAGGTACAAGGCTTCAGCGATTGAAGGCTTTTATTGACAAACAATGGAACTATCTAAACACGAGTACACCAATCCAGACTGGAGGGGTCCCGCCTGAGCAGAGGGTCTTATACCTCTCCCCAGGAGGCGGGGCCCGACCGGGATGTGCCATAACAGCATCCACCACAGGTATATTAATCCCACAGTGTAAACACCCTAACCCAACAACAACATTATAACAACCCCACAGTGGTAACCAACGATGGTTCACCACATTCACCCCTCCTTTGAAAACAAAGGCCGGCGGGGTGCGAAAACAGATTACATATATACAAAAATCTACAAGTCCAGACGGTCTGGAGGACCGCACCGTCGCTGTGATCTCCTCAACACCGGTTGTGACACCGGAGCAGGTGCTTGCGGTGGCGTTCTCTCCAAAACAGCGTCCGGCTGTCCCCTCGAGGACTCACGGGCCGGTTGACCCTGGTGAAGCGGTGGTGCAGGGGATCCTGGTACCTTCTGTGGTGGCGCTGATCTCCGAGTCTCAGGCAAGCTGTACATGGGAGTATAACTGTTATGCACTGGTCCCGGTGCTGACCGCGCCACGTCCGGGGAAGAAAGAAGTGAAAGGGGATTCGTGACAGGGGGTGTAGGAGCGACAGGAGTTGCTACGTCCCCTGTGGGCGCCAGGTCTTGAATCGAGACCGTGTCCTCTCGCCCGTCAGGATATGCCACATAGGCATACTGAGGGTTGGCGTGGAGGAGTTGGACCGGTTCGACCAAGGGGTCGGACTTGCGGGCCCTCACATGTCGCCGCAGAAGGACGGGTCCTAGGTACGTCAACCAGGCTGGTAAGGAGATCCCCGAGGACGACTTCCGAGGGAATGAGAACATCCTCTCGTGGGGAGTAGCATTGGTTGCCGTACACAGGAGGGAGCGAATGGAATGAAGCGCATTTGGAAGGACCTCCTGCCAACGGGAGACTGGAAGGCCCCTGGACTTCAGCGCCAATAGGACAGCCTTCCAGACTGTAGCATTCTCTCTCTCCACCTGTCCGTTACCCCTAGGGTTGTAGCTCGTGGTTCTACTAGAGGCAATCCCGTATGAGAGCAGGAATTGCCTCAAGTCGTTACTCATGAACGACGAGCCCCTTTCGCTATGTATGTAGCAGGGGTACCCGAACAGGGTAAAAAGATCACTGAATGCCTTAATCACTGTGGCAGTCGACGTGTCCGCACAGGGGACAACAAACGGGAACTGGGAGTATTCATCTATGATATTGAGAAAGTACACATTCCGGTCCGTTGAGGGAAGGGGGCCCTTAAAATCCACACTCAGCCTCTCGAAGGGGCGAGTGGCCTTGACCAATTGTGCCCGGTCAGGTCGATAAAAGTGCGGTTTGCATTCCGCGCAAATCCGACAGCTTCTCGTTACTGACCTGACATCCTCCACCGAGTAGGGCAGGTTGCGGGCTTTTATGAAGTGGTAGAGCCGAGTGATCCCAGGATGGCACAGGTCATTATGGAGGGCGTTCAAGCGGTCCTCCTGCATGATAGCGCATGTTCCGCGCGAGAGGGCATCCGAGGGCTCATTGAGTTTCCCTGGACGATACATAATATCGTAATTATAGGTGGAGAGCTCAATTCTCCACCGCAAGATCTTATCATTCTTGATCTTGCCCCTCTGCGTATTACTGAACATAAACGCCACGGATCGTTGATCCGTGATCAGGGTGAACCGCTTCCCCGCCAGGTAATGGCGCCAGTGTCTGATGGCCTCCACAATGGCCTGAGCCTCCTTCTCCACCGCTGAATGCCGAATTTCGGGACCTTGAAGGGTGCGGGAAAAAAACGCGACGGGCCTGCCTGCCTGGTTCAGTGTGGCGGCCAGGGCGAAATCCGATGCATCACTTTCCACCTGAAAAGGGATGGATTCATCCACCGCGTGCATCGTGGCTTTCGCAATGTCTCTTTTCAAAGCCTTGAAGGCCAATTGGGCCTCCGGCGTGAGTGGGAAAGTCGTGGACTTGATGAGCGGACGGGCTTTGTCCGCGTAGTTGGGGACCCACTGCGCATAATAAGAAAAGAAGCCGAGGCATCTCCTCAGTGCTTTTGCGCTAGCGGGCAAGGGAAGTTCAGTAAGGGGGCGCATACGGTCTGGATCAGGGCCGATGACCCCGTTTTCCACCACGTATCCCAGGATAGCTAACCTGCGCGTACGGAATACACACTTCTCCCTGTTATAGGTCAGATTCAGGCGAGACGCAGTGCGCAGAAAGTTCTGGAGGTTTGTGTCATGGTCCTGCTGGTCATGGCCGCAGATGGTGACGTTATCCAGGTACGGGAAGGTAGCCCGCAACCCGTTCTGGTCCACCATTCGGTCCATAGCACGCTGGAAGACCGAGACCCCATTGGTGACACCAAATGGAACCCTAAGAAACTGATATAGACGACCATCCGCCTCAAAAGCCGTGTATTGTCGGTCCTCTGGGCGGATGGGGAGTTGGTGGTAGGCGGACTTAAGGTCTATGGTGGAGAACACCCGGTACTGCGCAATCTGATTGACCATATCAGATATGCGCGGGAGAGGATACGCATCCAGCTGCGTATAACGGTTAATGGTCTGACTGTAGTCGATGACCATCCGGGGTTTGTTCCCGCTTTTAACCACCACGACCTGCGCTCTCCACGGACTAGCACTGGGCTGTATGATCCCTTCTTTGAGGAGCCGCTGAACCTCAGATCTAATGAAGATCCGGTCTTCAGCGCTGTAACGCCTACTTTTAGTAGCGATGGGCTTGCAGCCTGGTACCAGATTCTTAAATAAAGAGGGTGTGGTGATCTTTAGTGTGGAAAGATTGCATGCGGGGTGCTTTGGGCAATTTGGAGGCTGCGGCTGATTCCCTACTGCCAGCGAAGGGAGTGGCCCACCGTACTGTAGGATCACACTCTTCATGTGGACCATAAAGTTTAGTCCGAGGAGAATTGGCGCGCAAAGGTGCGGCAACACAAGGAGCCTGTATCGCTCGTAAATTGTGCCCTGCACCTCTAGGGTTACCACACAACGTCCTTGGATCGGTACAGACTGGGACCGTGATGCCATAGAAATTGTCTGTTTGGCAGGTAGAACCCGGAGTCCACACCTCTTTGCAGTGTCAGGGTGAATAAAACTCTCGGTGCTCCCACTGTCAAACAGACAATACACAGTACGACCATTTACCTTGATGTTCATCATCGAACAGTCAAGCCTGTGATGCTTTGTCTGGTCCAGAGAGATCGACGCCACCGTTGGCCCTTGGACATCACTGCATGCAGCCGAGGTTGATACTGAGGACCCCTGCTGGTCGCTCCTGGTCGTCGTCGACCACGATGGCCGCCCCCATGAATCGCACGTGGGTGAGGGCGCCAAGCGTAGCGACTCCTGGTGGTCATCCTCCGCCTCCGTCAGCCACGATGGCGTCGTCCTGGATTCGCACGTGGTCGGCCCTCGTGGGTACTGCGACGCCGAAGGAGATTGTCTCCGCTCTGGAGGGTCACAGGCTGCACTGCCGTTCTTGGGCTTCGATCTGCAGACTTTCGCGTAGTGCCCCTTTTTACCGCACTGACTGCAGATCACCGTTTTAGCTGGACACTGTTGCCGTGGATGCTTGGCTCCTCCGCAAAAATAGCACCGCTGGCCGCCTGGAGCTGCCGCCGTCGTCGGGTCGATATGGGAGCGCGAGCCCGTGGGGCGAGGAGGGATTTGTGCTTGCTCCTGCCACGTTGTCTCCATGTGGTCTTCGGGGTACAGAGCCAAGCTTTTCGACGCTGCCTCCAGCATCTCAGCCATCTTCATCGCTTGGGTCAGGTTGAGGTTCCCTTTCTCCAATAGCTTAAGCCGGATGTACGAGGACCCTACCCCTGCTACAAACGCATCTCGGGCGAGGTCGTACATGTACTGCTCAGCCGACACAGCTTTGCAGTCGCAGCCCCTGGCAAGCTCGTTGGGTGGTCTCGTGTATCGTTTTTTCAAGAGCTCGATGGCCCTCGGGTAAGTGGTGGCCGCACGAATCGCGAGATAGACCGTGTCGCTTACCCTCGCGTGGAGGACCTGGAGTCTGTCGTCGTCCGTAGTAACTGCTGCAGAGGCCGCCAGGTAGTCCTCGAAACACTTCAGCCAGTGGTCGAAGGTGTTAGAGGCACCGACCGCACGTGGGTCCAGCGTCAGACGCTCTGGTTTCAGCATTTGCTCCATACTCTCTTTACTGTCGTGAGTTTTGTGTTTGTCAATAAAATTGATGCGCGACAATCAAGCACGAGGTACAAGGCTTCAGCGATTGAAGGCTTTTATTGACAAACAATGGAACTATCTAAACACGAGTACACCAATCCAGACTGGAGGGGTCCCGCCTGAGCAGAGGGTCTTATACCTCTCCCCAGGAGGCGGGGCCCGACCGGGATGTGCCATAACAGCATCCACCACAGGTATATTAATCCCACAGTGTAAACACCCTAACCCAACAACAACATTATAACAACCCCACAGTGGTAACCAACGATGGTTTACCACAACCACTACACCACTGCTCCCGTGTTATTCACAGAACACAGAGGACACATGCACAGGCTCCCTTTTCCTGCTCCCCCATAGGTGGAAATCAAAAAATGCCCTAACCTTCCCCCCAGTTAGTAACAGCTGCTTACATCACTTACAATTAGAGCCTGCACTTCATTGTGACCAGATTGCAACGTTAACATTGTCCACCCTGGGCACAAAGCAATTGTGTGGCTTAAAGGGTAATGGAATTTTGGGCTCAGGTTAAGCAGGTAATTTTTATTTTCATGCAAAGTAAAAGCCAAATCAATAACTTTTTTTTCCTGATTGCAGGTTTAAACATGCTGCGACTGACATATATATATGAATGATAAAGAAATGAGTTGAAACTTGAACTTTTAAAAGTAAAGTTTATTTATTAGTCACAAGTAAGACTTACATTAACACTGCAATGAAGTTACTGTGAAATTCCCCTACTCGCCACAGTCTGGTGCCTGTTCGGGTCAATGCACCGAACCAGCACGTCTTTCAGAATGTGGGAGGAAACCAGAGCACCCGGAGGAAAGCCGAATGGACAAATGCCACACAGACAGTGACCCAAGCCGGGAATCAAACCTGGGTCCCTGGCACTGTGAGGCAGCAGTGCTTGGTGCTGTGAGGCAGCAGTGCTTACCACTGTGCTGCCCCAGAGGTTAAAGATTAAATTAAGAAATAAATGGTGTGTTTTCAGTGTTTGTTTATGCTGATTTGCATCCATTTTTGAATGAGATTTGGAAGGTGCAGGGATATATCATTGTTAAAACGAGGCCAACATTGGGTATGTTTTTGGGTCTAACCCTCATATGTCCATGAAGGAAACTCCAGGCTGTGAAGTTAGTAATTAGGAATTTAGATAGAATTAATGTACCACTAACCTTTAAAGTGCAAATAGAGTGCGTCATTCAGGTAAGGTGTCTGGTAGAGCTTCTGCTGTTTACAGTGTTGCCGCAGGAACTGCTTTGTCATTCTGCCAAGTTAAAGATAAGAATATTTCAGTTTCTCAGCTAAGCCGTCATCCAGATCAAACAGGAAGCGAACATAACCAATGACCACTCTAAATGTTCCTTGCTGTGACCAGCATATTCTTTTGAAAATGCAGTATATTTAAATATTTTGCATGCTTACAACATCTTGTGGGACAAGAGGAAGGACTGAGACAAGCAGTCAACACTACTGGTGAAGAAGCCATTCTAGCAAAATCTTTACTGTATTCTGCAATTCACCAGACTTGAATTCAGGCCAGATATTGGGAAGTATCTGAGATCTAATGAGTATCATGCGAGGTTTGACATAGTGAAAGCAGAGGTGCAAATGTTCAGAGAAGCACACTTTGGGGTGAGGCAAACAGATAGAGAAATTCAATCCAAATATCATACCTTAAAAAGGAACAAAAATAGACTTGCATTCATTTAGCATCTTTCACATCCACCAAATGTGTCAAAATCCTTTCTTGAAATGCATTCACTGTTGTAATGCATTACCAGATGAAAAGTTGAATGTAATTCAGGTTATTTTCATAAAGTATGAGTATACGGCTTGTAGGAAGGGACTAAAGAAGGAAATTAGGAGAGCCAGAAGGGGTCACGAGAAGGCCTTGGCAAGCAGTATTAAGGAAAACCGTAAGGCGTTCTATAAATATGTGAAGAGTAAAAGGATGAGACGTGAAGGAATAGGGCCTATAAAAGGTGAAGGCAGGAAAGTCTGTACGGAAACAGTAGAAATGGCAGAGGTGCTTAATGAGTATTTTGCCTTGGTTTTCACAGAGGAGAATGACATGGGTGGATGTACTGTGGGCTTGCGGTGGACTGAAAAGATTGAGTATGTGGACTTTAACAAAGAGGTTGTGCTGGAATCTTTGAATGGCATCAAGATAGATAAGTCGCCGGGTCCGGATGGGATGTACCCCAGGTTACTGTGGGAGGCGAGGGAAGAGATTGCAGAGCCTCTGGCGATGATCTTTGCGTCGTCGATGGAGACGGGAGAGGTGCCGGAGGATTGCGGACGTGGTTCCAATTTTAAAGAAGGGGAATAGGGATAGCCCAGGAAATTACCGACCGGTGAGTCTAACCTCAGTGGTTGGTAAGCTGATGGAGAAGATCCTGAGGGACAAGATCTATGAGCATTTAGAGAGGTTTAGTATGCTCAAGAATACTCAGCATGGCTTTGTCAAAGGCAGATCGTGCCTTATGAGCCTGGTGGAGTTCTTCGAAAATGTGACTAAACACATTGACGAAGGGAAAGCGGTAGATGTGGTTTATATGGATTTTAGCAAGGCATTCGATAAGGTTCCCCCATGCAAGGCTTCTCGAAAAAGTGAGGGGGCATAGGATCCAAGGTGCCGCTGCCCTGTGGATCCAGAACTGGCTTGCCCAAAGGAGGCAGAGAGTGGGTATAGATGGGTCTTTTTCTAAATGGAGGTCGGTCACCAGTGGTGTGCCCCGGGGATCTGTTCTGGGACCCTTGCTGTTTGTCATTTTCATAAATGACCTGGATGAGGAAGTGGAGGGATGGGTTGGTAAGTTTGCCGACGACACGAAGGTTGGTGGGGTTGTGGATAGTCTGGAGGGATGTCAGAAGTTACAGAGGGACATAGATAGGATGCAAGACTGGGCGGAGAAGTGGCAGATGGACTTCAACCCAGATAAATGTGTGGTGGTCCATTTTGGCAGGTCAAATGGGATGAAGGAGTACAATATAAAGGGAAAGACTCTTAGTACGGTAGAGGATCAGAAGGACCGTGGGGCCCGGGTCCATAGGACTCTAAAATCGGCCCCGCAGGTGGAGGTGGTTGTTAAGAAGGCGTATGGTGTGCTGGCCTTTATCAATCGAGGGATTGAGTTTAGGAGTCCGGGGATAATGATGCAGCTATATAAGACCCTCGTCAGACCCCACTTGGAGTACTGTGCTCAGTTCTGGTCACCTCATTACAGGAAGGATGTGGAAAAGATTGAAAGGGTGCAGAGGAGATTTACAAGGATGTTGCCTGGATTGAGTGGCATGCCTTATGAGGATAGGCTGAGGGAGCTCGGTCTTTTTTCCTTGGAGAGACGTAGGATGAGAGGAGACCAAATAGAGGTATATAAGATGTTAAGAGGTATAGATTGGGTGGATTCTCAGAGGCTTTTTCCCAGAGTGGAAATGGCTGCTACGAGAGGACATAGGTTTAAGGTGCTGGGGGGTAGGTACAGGGGAAATGTTAGGGATAAGTTTTTCACACAGAGGGTGGTGGGTGAGTGGAATCGGCTGCCGTCAGTGGTGGTGGAGGCAAACTCAATAGGGTATTTTAAGAGACTCCTGGATGAGTACATGGGACTTAACAGGATGGAGGGTTATAGGTAGGCCTAAAAGGTAGGGATATGTTCGGCACAACTTGTGGGGCCGAAGGGCCTGTTTTGTGCTGTAGTTTTCTATGTTTCTATGTTTCTATAAAGAAAAATATTTCAATTCCATTTCAACAACACAGGATTCAAAATGAAAAGACTAGAAGCAGAAAATCCTTTACATGTAAGGAATTTGAGTAAGGTTGAGGTGGATTCATACAAAATACAGCAGAATGTCGTATGATCATAAGAAATGGGAGTAGACTATTTGTCCCATCAAGTGCCTTAAACTTTACTTGCCTGTCTGGCCCTCATAACTCTTGACTCCTTTGTCAATCAAAAATCTGTCTATTTCAGCCATGAATATATTCAATGCCCCAGCTTTTTTGTTTATTCAATCGTTGGACAGGGGCTTCGCTGGCTGGCCAGCATTAATTGCCCATCCCTAGTTGCCCAAGAGTCAACCGCATCGCTGTGGCTCTGGAGACGCATGTAGGCCACAATCAGGTAAGGACAGCAGATTTCCTTCCCTAAAGAACATTAATGAACCAGATGGGTTTTTCCAACAATCGACATCAGTAGATTCTTAATTCCAGATATTTTTTATTGAATTCAAATTCCATCATCTCACCCGAGCGAGGCCGTAAAATCCCACCCATGGTTTACATATGTAGATTCAAACTAACACACAAGTGTTATTGAAAGAGATATTCTTTGGACTGCACAGAGTACAAAATGAAACGAAAACAGTGACATCATCATCAAATCATGCGATCAACTCTTAAGCAATCATGCAACCATTTTAAATAATACATCATTCCTCCCCTTTACTTCTGTGGTCATGACAACAAATTATGATGTTCAATCAATAATAATCTAATAATCATTAGACAATGCAACAATAAGAAAGTCGGTCAGGAGCACATCTGTTCCTCTTTAGTTGCATACAGTGTTATCTTGGAACTAATTCTGTAGCATTCTCACTTGCCATAATAGAAGATTCACAATCATCAGACAACTCAGTTTCAACTAAGTCTTCCGCACCTTAACTTGAGGACTACACTTATCTTTATCCATCAGTACCTTAAAGCTTACTAAATTATGGTCACTGTTCCTGAACTGCTCCCCTACTGAAATATCGACCACTTGGCCGGGCTCATTCCCCAATACCAGGTCCAGTATGGCCCCTTCCCTACTTGAACTATCTACATACTGTTTCAGGAAGCCCTCCTAGATGCTCCTTACAAACTCTGCCCCATCCACGCCCCTAGCATTAAGTGAGTCCCAGTCAATATAGGGGAAATTAAAATCTCCCACCACAACAACCCTGTTACTTTTACACCTTGCCAAAATCTGCCTACATATCTGTTCCTCAATCTCCCACTGGCAGTTGAGTGGCCGATAGTAAACCCCCAACATTGTGACTACACCTTTCCTATTCCTCAGCTCTACCCATATTGCCTCGCTGTATGAGCCCTCCAAGGTGTCCTCCCGGAGTGCAGCTGTGATATTCTCCTTAACAAGTAGTGCAACTCCCCCACCCCTTTTACATCCCCCTCTATCCCACCTGAAACATCTGTATCCTGGAATGTTAAGCTGCCAATCCTGTCCTTCCCTTAACCAAGTCTCTGTAATGGCAACAACATCATAGTTCCCAGTACTAATCCAAGCTCTACGTTCATCTGCCTTACCTGTTACACTTCTCGCATTGAAACAAATGCACTTCAGTCCACCAGACCCTCTCTGATTAGCAATCCCACCCTGCCTGCTGTTTCTCTGAGTCTTACTGGCCCTACTCTCTCGTTCCCCTTCAGCTTTGGTTCCCACCCCCCTGCCAAACTAGTTTAAATCCTCCCGTGTGACACAGCAAACCTCTCGGCCAGAATATTTGCACCCTTCCAGTTTAGAGGCAACCCATCCTTCTTGTACAGGTCCCATCTGCCCCAGAAGAGACCCCAATGGTCCAGATATCTGAAACCCTCCCTCCTACACCAGCTGTTTAGCCACGTGTTGAGCTGCACTGTCTTCATATTCCTAGCCTCATTCGCACGTGGCACAGGGAGTAATCCTGAGATTTCAACCCGAGAGGTCCTGCTTTTTAACTTTCTACCGAACTCCCTAAACTGCTGCTGCAGGACCTCATCACTCTTCCTGCCTATGTCATTGGTACCAATATATACCACGACCTCTGGCTGTTCACCCTCTCCCTTCAGAAGCTTTCTGTCCGTTCAGAGACATCCTGGACCCTAGCACCACGGAGGCAACATACCATCCTGGAGTCTCTTTCATGTCCACAGAAATGCTAATCTGCACCCCTAACTATAGAGTCCCCTATAGCTATTGCTCTAGTCCTCTTTGTCCCTCCCTGCTTAACAACAGAGTCAGCTGTGGTGCCATTGCTTTGGCTGCTGCTGCTGGTATTCCCTGATAGCCCATCTCCCCCAACAGTATCCAAAACGGTATACTTGTTAGAGAGGGGGATAACCACAGGGGACTCCTGCACTGACTGCCTTCTGGCGGTCACCCATCTTTCAGCCTGCACCTTCGGTGTGACCACGTCTCTAAAGCTCCTATCTATAACGCTTTCTGCCTCTTTCATGCTCCTAAGTGCATCCAACTGCTGCGCCAATCTATCCATGCCTTCTGTAAGGAGCTGCAATTGGGTCCACTTCCTGCAGACATAGTCGTCCAAGACCCTGGAAGCATCACGGATCTCCCACATCTCACAAGTGCAATACAACAATATTACAACAATATTAGGCAGGAACTGAAGAATGTAGATTGGGAGCAGATGTTGGAGGGCAAATCAACATCTGGCATGTGGGAGGCTTTCAAGTGCAAGTTGATAGGGATTCAGGACCGGCACATTCCTGTAAGGATGAAGGATAAGTATGGCAAGTTTTGGGAACATTGGATAACGAGAGATATTGTGAGCCTAGTCAAAGAGAAAAAGGAAGCATTTGTCAAAGCTAGGAGGCTGGGAACACACGAAGCAAGTGTGGAATACAAGGAAAGTAGAAAGAAACTTAAGCAAGGAGTAAGAAGGGCTAAAAGGGGTCATGAAAAAGCATTGGCCAGCAGGATTAAGGAAATTAAGGTGGCCTTCAGCGCAGAGTCGCTGAGCAGAAACTGATAGCCAAGTTCCGCACACATGAGGACGGCCTAAACCGGGATGTTGGATTTATGTCACATTATCAGTAACCCTCACAGCTTGCCTCCTGGACTTGCAGGCTGTCCTGTCTGGAGACAATACACATCTCTTTAACCTGTGCTTAATGCTCCCTCCACCCACATTGTCTGTATCTTTAAGATCTGGCTGGCTGTAGGGATTCGCATTCTAATCAGTATTCTGTAACTTGATTTTGTGTCTCTGTGCCCTGTTTGAGAGCACATTTCCACTCCATCTGACGAAGAAGCAGCGCTCCGAAAGCTAATGGTGTTTGCTACCAAATAAACCTGTTGGACTTTAACCTGGTGTTGTTAAAACTCTTACTGTGTTTACCCCAGTCCAACGCCGGCATCTCCACATCGGTCAAAGAAGACAGAGGGTAGCAGTGGAAGGGTGTGTTTCTGAATGGGAGGGCTGTGACAAGTGGTGTTCCTCAGGGATCAGTGCTGGGACCTTTGCTGTTTGTAATATATACAAATGATTTGGAGGAAAATGTAACTGGTTTGATTAGTAAGTTTGTGGACGACACAAAGGTTGGTGGATTTGCGGGTAGCGATGAGGACCATCAGAGGATACAGCAGGATATAGTTCAGTTGGAGACTTGGGCGGAGAGATGGCAGATGGAGTTTAATCCGGACAAATGTGAGGTAATGCATTTTGGAAGGTCTAATACAGATAGGAAATATACAATAAATGGCAGAACCCTTAAGAGTATTGATAGGCAAAGGGATCTGTGTGTACAGGTACACAGGTCACTGGAAGTGGCAATGCAGGTGGAGAAGGTAGTCAAGGCGGCATACGGCATGCTTGCCTTCATCGCCTGGGGCATTGAGTTTAAAAATTGGCAAGTCATGTTGCAGCTTTATAAAACCTCAGTTAGGCCGCACTTGGAATATAGTGTTCAATTCTGGTCGCCACACTACCAGAAGGATGTGGAGGCTTTGGAGAGGGTACAGAAAAGATTTACCAGGATGTTGCCTGGTATGGAGGGCATTAGCTATGAGGAGAGATTGGAGAAACTTGGTTTGTTCTCACTGGAGCGACGGAGGTCGAGGGGTGACCTGATAGAAGTCTACAAGATTATGAGAGGCGTGGACAGAGTGGATAGTCAGAAGCTTTTTCCAGGGTGGAAGAATCAATTACTAGGGGGCATAGGTTTAAGGTGCGAGGGGCAAGGTTTAAAGGAGGAGACGTATGAGGCAGATTTTGTTTTAACACAGAGAGTAGTGGGTGCCTGGAACTCGTTGCCGAGGGAGGTCGTGGAAGCGGATACGGTAGTGACTTTTAAGGGGCGTCTTGACAAGTACATGAATAGGATGGGAATAGAGGGATATGGTCCCTGGAAGGGTAAGGGGTTTTAGTTAAGTCGGGCAGCATGGTTGGTGCAGGCTTGGAGGGCCGAAGGGCCTGTTCCTGTGCTGTAATTTTCTTTGTTCTAGTACTCACAACACTAGGGACTAAAGGAGTTGGTACTTCTGGAGATGATTCTGAGAAATCATAGAAATCATAGAAACCCTACAGTGCAGAAGGAGGCCATTCGGCCCATCGAGTCTGCACCGACCACAATCCCACCCAGGCCCTACCCCCACATATTTACCCGCTAATCCCTCTAACTACGCATCTCAGGGACAATTTTTAACCTGGCCAATCAACCTAACCCGCACATCTTTGGACTGTGGGAGGAAACCGGAGCACCCGGAGGAAACCCACGCAGACACAAGGAGAATGTGCAAACTCCACACAGACAGTGACCCGAGCCGGGAATCGAACCCGGGACCCTGGAGCTGTGAAGCAGCAGTGCTAACCACTGTGCTACCGTGCCGCCCAGTTTGAGATGACAATTGGTCAGCATGATGTCACCAAACTAGTTCATCTTCAACGTGAACCATGTAAGAAATTGGATCTGTTTTTGTTAGAACTATGGCTAGTGCCCATTTCTCACTCGTGGCATAATTATGCACTGACACTTGATCTCTTTGCTGAAATGAGCGTTGTTTTGCACTGACTTCTCGTCCAGCAACTTGAGGTTGTTGTTGTTACTCCACTATCTCCAGAGTTTCTGAAGATAATAACAAATCAAACAGATCTCAACTTTCTGTTTAAGAGTAGTAACGCAGGTAAACTTTGGGTATTAGCATGAGTTGCGTTTCTATAAGATGCCAAAAAGCTATTCACACAATGCGAACCTTGCTTTTTTGTAGCTTTTTAAAAAATTTTCAAGGATTGTACGAACATTTCAGCTAATCCATTGGTTGATGGATGATAAGATGCTGATAAGATGAGATCCAAACAAATCATTGAAAAACATGAACATTTTGCAATATTTGGTAACCTGAAACGGATTGTTAGCAATAATGGTTCAGTTTACTTCACACGAGTTTGAGGATTATCTCAAAGTAAATAGTATTCAGCACATAAAATTCCTTTTAATATCCATCATCTTCCCCATCACGGGATAATTTCGGGTATGATTCTGAATTTGAGAAGCTGTCACAAGCAAATGATCCACTAGCGAAAAGTAAAAAATATTAATAAAACTAGTTGGTGGCATCCGTTCAATAGCTGAAGATAAGCGCGATAATGCATCAGCATTTGCATGGCATTTTGATTGACGATGCTTAATTTCACAGGAGTGCGCAGATTGGATCAGGGACCACCTTTGCAATCGACTAGCAGCTAACGATGGTAAACCGTTATACTGTCCAAAAATAGTTAAAGACCGATGGTCAGTCAATAATGTGAAATGATAGAACATAGAACAGTACCGCACAGAACAGGCCCTTCGGCGCACATTGTTGTGCCGAGCTTTGTCTGAAACCCAGATCAAGCTATTTCCTCCCTATCATCCCGAAGTACTCCATGTGCCTATCCAATAGCTTCTTAAAATGTTCCTAAAGTTTCTGACTCCACTATCACTGCAGGCAGTCCATTCCACACCCCAACCACTCTCTGCGTAAAGAACCTACCTCGGACATCCTTCCTATATCTCCCACCATGAACCCTATAGTTATGCCCCCTAGTTACCACTCCATTCACCCGAGGAAATAGTCTTTGAACGTTCACTCTATCTATCCCCCCCATCATCTTATAAACCTCTATCAAGTCTCCTCTCAATCTCCTCCACTCCAAAGAGAAAAGCCCAAGTTCCCTCAACCTTTCCTCATAAGACCTACCCTCCAAACCAGGCAGCACCCTGGTAAATCTCCTTTGCACTCTTTCCAGTGTCTCCACATCCTTCTTATAGTGAGGTGACCAGAACTGCACACAATATTCCAAATGTGGTCTCACCAAGGTCCTGTACAGTTGCAGCATAACCCCACGGCTCTTAAACTCAAACTCCCTGTTAATGAACGCCAACACACTATAGGCCGTCTTCACGGCTCTATCCACTTGAGTGGCAACCTTCAGAGATCTATGGATATGAACCCCAAGATCTCTCTGTTCCTCCAGAACCCTACCTTTGACCCTGTAATCCACATTTAAATTTGTCCTACCAAAATGAATCACCTCGCATTTGTCAGGGTTAAACTCCATTTGCCATTTTTCAGCCCAGCTCTGCATCCTATCTATATCTCTTTGCAGCCTACAACAGCCCTCCACCTCACCCACTACTCCACCAATCTTGGTGTCATCAGCAAATTTACTGATCCACCCTTCAGCCCCCTCCTCCAAGTAATTTATAAAAATGACAAATAGCAGAGGACCAAGCACTGATCCCTGTGGCACTCCGCTGGTAACCGGTTTCCAGTCCGAAAATTTTCCATCCACCACCACCCTCTGTCTTCTGTTAGATAGCCAGTTACCTATCCAATCGACCAAACTTCCCTCTATCCCACACATCCTTACTTTCTTCATAAGCCGACCATGGGGGACTTTATCAAACGCCTTACTAAAATCCATGTATATGACATCAACTGCACTACCTTCATCTACATACTTAGTTACCTCCTCAAAAAATTCTATCAAATTTGTGAGGCAAGACTTGCCCTTCACAAATCCGTGCCGACTATCCCGGATTAAGCTGCATCTTTCTAAATGGTCGTAAATCCTATCCCCGAGGACCTTTTCCATCAACTTACCGACCACCGAAGTAAGACTAACCGGCCTATAACTACCAGGGTCATTTCTATTCCCTTTCTTAAACAGAGGAACCACATTCGCCACTCTCCAGTCCTCTGGCACCACCCCCGTGGACAGTGAGGACGCAAAGATCAATGCCAAAGGCTCTGCTATCTCATCCCTTGCCTCCCAAAGACTCCTAGGATATATTTCATCAGGCCCAGGGGACTTATCAACTTTCAGTTTATTCAAAATTGCTAGTACATCTTCCCTCCGAACATCTACTTCCTCCAGCCTATCAGCCTGTGACACCCTCTCTTCCTCAAAAACATGGCCCCTCTCCTTGGTGAACACCGAAGAAAAGTATTCATTCATCACCTCTCCTATCTCTTCTGACTCCATGCACAAATTCCCTCTGCCATCCTTGACCGGCCCCAACCTCACCTTGGTCATTCTTTTATTCCTCACAAGAGTAAAAAGCCTTGGAGTTTTCCTTGATCTGACCCGCCAAGGACTTCTCATACCCCCTCCTAGCTCTCCTAAGCCCCTTTTTCAGCTCATTTCTTGCTAACTTGTAACCCTCCATCGAGCCAACTGAACCTTGTTTTCTCAACCTTACATATGCTTCCTTCTTCCCCTTGACAAGACATTCCACCTCTTTTGTGAACCATGGTTCCCTCACTCGGCTATTTCCTCTGCCTGGCAGGGACATACCTATCAAGGACACGCAGTATTTGTTCCTTGAAAAAGTTCCACTTTTCATTAGTGCCTTTCCCTGACAATTTTTGTTCCCATCCTATGCTTCTTAATTCCCGCCTGATTGCATCATAATTACCTCTCCCCCAATTGTAAACTATGCCCTGCCGCATGGCCCATGATGACCACATAAATAATGATGAAACCATTGTACACCAAAAATTACACTCAATGCTTCTTTTTCTAGTTGAGCATAGTCAGATTTAGCATTAGTCAGAGTATGTGAGCAAAAGCTATTGGTTGTTCTTCTCCCGAAGGCATAATGTGTGAAACTACTGCCCCTACACCATAAGAGCAGCATTAATGGTCACTTTGGATTAAAATAAACCACTACTTTCGACTTCTGCAAAGCATCTTTGACATCCTTGTATGCTTTCTGATATAGTTGTACAGTTCCATGACTGTTTCACACAAAGTAAATCATGCAATCACTAAGTAACTAAGTTAGGAACAAAGTTGTCATAATAATTTACTAATCCAAGAGAGGAGCTCAATTGTGTCACATGCGTCAGACGTGGTGCTTCTATGCATCCATCTTTAAGTGCATTATACAGGCCTTTACTATCAATAACATGACCCAAATACTGGACTGACATCAGGAAAAAGTCACTTTTCTTTCTTGATAAGAAGACCATGTGTTTGAAGACATTCCAATGCTGCTTCTAGATTATTTATATGCTCTTGTTCACTGGACCCTGTAATCAGATTATTCAAATAACATGTACACCAGAGAGACCATTTAAAATATGACCCATCAACGCTTAGAATAGGGCTAATGCGGATGTTGTTCCAAAAGGTAATCTTTTATGACAAAAAATACCTTTTATGAGTAACGATGGTAAGCATTGGTTGAGATTTAGTGGCTACATTAATCTGTAAATATGCTTGTGAAAGATCAATTTTGCAGAATTTCTGCCTACCCGATAACCCAGCAAACAAATATTCAATTAAAGCAAGCAGATATTGAGTAGCACGTAACACTGGATTTACTGTTACTTTAAAATCACAACAAATATGAACTGAATCATCTAGTTTCATGACACCTACAATGGGGTAGCCAAGTCACTCATTGTAACTGGGTCTAACACACCAGTCTTAAAAAGTCGTACTCATTCCTTTTCGACCCAGGGATGAATTGCATATGGGACTGCTCTAGCTCTGAGATTTTTTTGAAGTCCCTTCATTGAACCAAATGACTCTTCGAATACATTCTTGTGTTTATCCAGAAGATACTGTAGGTCTGTTTTGGCATTGAACAATCTGTTGACAGCATTTGGCTTCTCCAACCATTATCTACCAAATAGAACTAGAAAATTACCACCAAGGAGGCATGGTGGCACAGTTGTTAACATTGCTGTCTCAGAGCGCCAGGGATCAGGGTTCAATTCCAGCCTTAGGCGACTGTCATTATGGAATTTGCATGCTCTCCCAGTGTCAGCTTGGGTTTCCTCTGGGTGCTACGGTTTTCTCCCACAGTCCAAAGATGTGCAGGTCAGGTGGATTAGCCATGGTAAATGCATGGCGTCACAGGGATAAGGTAGGTAGATGGGCCTGGGTAAGTTGCTCTTTGACAGTCGGTGAAGACTTGAACAGCCTAATAGACTGCACTGTAGAGAATCTGCTGCACTGTAGGGATTCGATGGATTCTCTTCTACTGACCACATGAAGAGACAACTCCACTATTTGTCCATTCAACTCTATGTTGACCATGATGCAACCTTTTAACGGCATGATCTCTTCTGGGTATATCCTTAAAATCACATCAGCTGGTTTTAGAGGAAGATGGTTCAGCTTTTGTTGGTAAATATCATAGAATCTCGATAATGCAGAAGAGGCAATTGGGCCTATTGAGTCTGCAATGACTCTCTGGCAGAGTACTTTGCCCAGGCTTTCTCGCCCACCCTATCCCTGTAGTCTCACACATTTACCATGGCTAATCTATCTAATCTATACATCTTTGGACACCAAAGAGCAGTTTAGCATAACCAATCCACCTCACCTGCACATTTTTGGACTGTTGGAGGAACCTGGAGCACCCAGAGGAAATCCACGCAGACATGGGAAGAATGTGCAAACGCCAAACTCAGGTTTTGCTTCTTGAAGTACTGAGAAAAGCTGGGACGAGCAACACATTTGCAATTTTATTCACTTGCACAAAGTACTAATAATGCTCGGCATAGGAAGGTCATGATTCATTTTCTTAGTTGGAAGCGTCCAACTGACCCATAATTCCTCTTGCAGCATGAGTGACTCGGGACTGCACAGTATATATTTTTTATTTTACTGTCTTCCCAATACTCCCCTTTTTACCCTGGAGACAGTTACGTAAAAACATACATAGAAAGTAGAATGAGGTCCATGAGGATTGGAGGATAGCGAATGTGGTCCCGTTGTTTAAGAAGGGTAGCAGGGATAACCAGGGAAATTATAGGCCGGTGAGCTTTACGTCCGTGGTAGGGAAGGTGTTGGAGAGGATTCTTAGAGACAGGATGTTGTGCATTTAGAACGGAACAATCTCATTAGTGACAGACAGCATGGTTTTGTAAGAGGGAGGTCGTGCCTTACAAATTTGGTGGAGTTTTTTGAGGAAGTGACAAAAACGATTGACGAAGGAAGGGCCGTGGATGTCGTCTACATGGATTTCAGTAAGGCATTTGACAAAGTCCCTTATGGCAGGTTGGTTAAGAAGGTTAAGGCTCATGGGATACAAGGAGAAGTGGCTAGATGGGTGGAGAACTGGCTTGGCCATAGGGGACAGAGGGTAGCGGTCAAAGGGTCTTTTTCCGGCTGGAGGTCTGTGACCAGTGGTTGTCCGCAGGGCTCTGTACTGGGACCTCTGCTATTTGTGATATATATAAATGATTTGGAAGCAGGTGTAACTGGTGTTATCAGCAAGTTTGCGGATGGCACGAAGATGGCTGGACTTACGGATAGCGATGAGCATTGTCGGGCAATACAGCAGGATATAGATATGCTGGAAAATTGGGCAGAGAGGTGGCAGATGCAGTTTAATCCAGATAAATGTGAAGTGATGCATTTTGGAAGAACTAACGTAGGGAGGAGTTATACAATAAATGGCAGAGCCATCAAGAATATAGGAACACAGAGGGACCTAGGTGTGCAAGCCCACAAATCCTTGAAGGTGGCAGCACAGGTGGAGAAGGTGGTGAAGAAGGCATATGGTATGCTTGCCTTTATAGGTCAGGGTATAGAGTATAAAAGCTGGAGTCTGATGTTGCAGCTGTATAGAATGCTGGTTGGGCCACATTTGGAGTACTGCATCCAGTTCTGGTCGCCGCACTACCAGAAGGAAGTGGAGGCTTTAGAGAGAGTGCAGAGAAGGTTTACCAGGATGTTGCCTGGTATGGAGGGTCTTAGCTATGAGGAGAGATTGGGTAAACTGGGCTTATTCTCCCTGGAAAGACGGAGAATGAAGGGAGACCTAATAGAGGTGTTCTAAATTATGAAGGGTATAGATAGGGTGAACAGTGGGAAGCTTTTTCCCAGGTCGGAGGTGACGATCACGAGGGGTCACAGGCTCAAGGTGAGAGGGGCGAAGTATAACTCAGATATTAGAGGGATGTTTTTTACACAGAGGGTGGTGGGGGCCTGGAATGCGCTGCCAAGTAGGGTGGTGGAGGCAGACACGCTGACATCGTTTAAGACTTACCTGGATAGTCACATGAGCAGCCTGGGAATGGAGGGATACAAACGATTGGTCTAGTTGGACCAAGGAGCAGCACAGGCTTGGAGGGGCGAAGGGCCTGTTTCCTGTGCTGTACTGTTCTTTGTTCTTTGTTTGTTCTTTGACTAGGCCATTCGGACTTTCAAGCCTGCTCTGCCATTCATTATGATCATAGCTGATCATTAAATTCAATATCCTGATCCCACCTTTCCCCCAATACCATTGATCCCTTCAGCCCCAAGAGCTATATCTAATTGCTTCTTGAAATCACACAATGTTTCATACTCAACTACATTCTGTGGTAGTGAATTCCACAGATTCACCACTCTCTGGATGAAAAGAATTCTGCTCACTTAAGTCACATCGAGTCTACACCAAAGCATGAAAGGTCCTGACCTGCCCACCTAATCCCACTTGCCAGCATTTGGCCCATAGCCTTGAATGTTATGGCATGCCAAGTACATCCAGGTACTTTTTAAAGGATGTGAGGCATACCACCTCCACCACTCCCAGGCAGCACATTCCAGACCATAACTGCCCTCTGGGTAAAAAAAGTTTATCCTCAAATCCCCCCTAAACCTCCCACCCCTCACTTAACTGTGTCCCCTTGTAAGTGCCCCTTCAACTAAGGGGAATAGCTATTCCCTATCCACCCTGTCCATGCCCCTCAATCTTAAGCATCTCAATAAGGTGGCCCCTCAGTCTTCTCTCCAGAGAAAACAAGGCATTGTGCGTGGTGGGTCATGTTTGACCAATCTATTAGAGTTTTTCGAGGAGGTTACCAGGAAAGTGGATGAAGGGAAGGCGGTGGATGTTGTCTACCTGGATTTCAGCAAGGCCTTTGACAAGGTCCCTCATGGGAGGTTAGTTAGGAAGGTTCAGTCACTGGGTATACATGGGGAGGTAGTAAATTGGATTAGACACTGGCTCAATGGAAGAACACAGTAAGAAGTTTAACAACACCAGGTTAAAGTCCAACAGGTTTATTTGGTAGCAAAAGCCACACAAGCTTTCGGAGCTGCAAGCCCCTTCTTCAGGTGAGTGGGAATTCTGTGCACAAACAGTGCATATAACGACACAAACTCAATTTACATGAATAATGGTTGGAATGCGAATACTTACAGCTAATCAAGTCTTTAAGATACAAACAATGTGAGTGGAGAGAGCATCAAGATGGGCTAAAGATTGTCTCCAGACAGGACAGCCAGCATGGATCCCTGTGGTACACTACTGGTCACTGGCCTCCAGTCACTAAAGCAGCCGTCAGTCATCACCCTCTGTCTCCTACCGCTAAGCCAATTATGAATCCACCTGATCAGATCATCCTATATCCCATGTGTATTTGCCTTCTTAATAAGTCTCCCACGTGCGACTTTGTCAAAGGCTTTGCTGAAATCCATGTAAACTACATTAATCGCACTACCGTCATCCACACACTTGGTTACATGCTCAAAAATTCAATCAAATTTGTTAGGCATGTCTTCCCTCTGACAAAACCATAAAAGTTTTACCCCTGATTCTCAAGCTATGACCCTTAGTACTAGACCACCACCCCCGCAACACCCCACCATTGAGAATATTCTTTACGAAACTATCCTGTCTAATCCTGTTAGAATTTTCTAAGTTTCTTACTCCTCTGAACTCTGGTGAAAATAATCCTGACCGACATAGTCTCTCCTCATACGACAGTCCTGCCACTTCAAGAATCAGCCTGGTAAACTTCCCTGCATTCCCTCAATAGCAGGGCATCCTTCCTCAGATAAGGACACCAAAACTGCATACATATTCCAGGTGTGGCCTCACCCACGCCCTATAAAATTGCAGTAAAACATCCCTATTCCTATATTTAAATCCTCTTGCTATGAAGACCAAAATATCATTAGCCTTAACTGCCTGCTGTACTTGAACACTTACTTTCAGCAACTGGTATATTGTCGAGGAGGCCTTAATTGATCAGTTCTTTCAGAGCCAGTACAGACACAGTGGGCTTAATAGTCTTGATTTGTATGAGCTGATTCCATAATATAATGACAGATACTGTTATTGATCAAATAAAATTGTCAAAAAGAGCAATCAATATGTTTTTGAAAGTTAATGAATAATTTGTTTCAGTAAGGATCCATGGGAACAATAACAACTTGCATTTAGCAGAACAATCTCCTCACCTGGGCCCTGAGTCCTTCATGGCTTTTTCCTGAGGTTTTCTGGAATTGAGTTCATGTATCTCCACACTCTTAGTTCCTTCCTGATCAGAAAGCTGGTCACCTTTCTGCAGTTCACTTTCTCCTTCACGTCCCACAGCTTCTGTTTCTTCACTGGAGGAGAGCAGCTCATTTACTGAAAATACATTAGTACAAGGTTTAGAGAAGCTGGGCTTTGTACAACTGCTCTCTATCCACACAGAGCATGTGCTGGTGCCTCAAAGAAATGGAATGGGCAGTTTGTATAACAAATGCCAGACTATTAAGGAGGGGTGGAGCAATATCAATATTACTGAAGTGTGTGAGATGTTTCATGGTATTACTGAGAGTCAGGGGGTGTGTGACACATCTGCCAGTTTTATTGAGATGTGTTAGGTATATCAGCAAGTGTTACATAGAGGGTTGTGGGTAAAGCACAAAGCACTAAGTATTTCAGCCAGCTTCAGAGATGTATGGAGCTTTTTTTCTTCATTCATGGGACATGGTCAGTATTTTTACCCATCCCCTGTTGCCCAAGGGCACTTAAGAGTTAACCACATTGTTGTGCCTCTGGAGTCACACGTAAGCCAGACCAGGTAAGGACGGCAGATTTCCTTCCCTCAAAGACATGAGTGAACCAGATGGATTTTTCCAAGAATTGAAAATGGTTTCATCAGTAGATTCTTAATTCATAGAAATCATAGAAATCATAGAAACCCTACAGTACAGAAGGAGGCCATTCGGCCCATCGAGTCTGCACCGACCACAATCCCACCCAGGCCCTAGCCCCATATCCCTCCATATTTACCCACTAATCCCTCTAACCTACACATCTCAGGACACTAGGGGCAATTTAGAATGGCCAATCAACCTAACCCGCACATCTTTGGACTGTGGGAGGAAACCGGAGCACCCGGAGGAAACCCACGCAGACACGAGGAGAATGTGCAAACTCCACACAGACAGTGACCCAAGCCGGGAATCGAACCCAGGTCCCTGGAGCTGTGAACCAGCAGTGCTAACCACTGTGCTACCGTGCCGCCCTAGGATTCTAGGATTTTTTAAAAATTGAATTCAATTCCACCATCTACTGTGGCCAGATTCGAGCCCGGGTCTCCAGAACATTAGCTGAGTTTCTAGATTAATACCATGAGGCTATCGCCTCCCCATAGATAAGGAAGCGTTACAGAGAGAGTTGTGGGTTATATCAGGAGGTGTTTAGTGAGTGTAAATGAGGAATATCAACAAGCCAGAATCAAAACCAGTCCAAAGATGTGCGGGTTAGGTTTATTGGCCATGCTAAATTGACCGTAGTGTCAGGGGATTAGCAGGGTAAATATGTGGGGTTACAGGAATAGGGCCTGGGTGGGATTGTGGTCAGTGCAGACTCAATGGGCTGAATGGCCTCCTTCTGCGCTGTAGAGATTCTATGACTCTATGAGAACAAAATAGAAGGAGGCCATTCAGACCTTTGAATCCATGCCATAATGCAATCCAGTCAATTCCATTCTCCCACCCTATTCCCTGCAAATTTCTTTCCCTCAAGTGCCCATCCAAAATCCTCCTGAAATCATTGATCCTCTCCATTTCAACTACCTTTATAGGCAGCAGCTTCCAAGTCACTACTACTTGTTACGTAAAAAAGTTCTCTCTCACATTACCCATGCTTCACTTGGCCAAAAACATAAATCTGTGTCTCCTGGTCTGTTGGAGGGGTTCAGAAAGTCCTGGGATTTTAAAAACTAATAAGATTACTGAACGGGGGAAATTAACTTAGAATAAGGACCATAATGGGCCTTATATTTATTTTAGACAAAGGTACTACTTGCATAGACACTCACATAACTACTACTATGGAAATTAAATGCAAGTATTTTTGAATGTATTGTGCACCTGGCCAAAATGCAAACGGTCCTGGAGCATAATGGGGAGAGCAAACTAGACAGGCCACATTCTTTGGGAACAATAAGCACAGGATACAGTTACATTATCAGAAAAATCATGGAGAGTTTAAATTCTCAATCTAGAAAATGAATAGAAGTATTCACAAAGTATATAAAGTTTTCAATTCCACTGATTAAAATATTCAATTCTTACTGATAAGGCAGAACAAGATGGTGGGAACGTCACCTTTTCAACTCTGTGGCTTACGGTGAGAAAGCAATCTTTGAACCTTATGGATTTATGCAAGTGAGGTTGCTTAGTAACAGTGGGTAGGAACTTCTGGGTCAATGAATTCCTAATTCTGCCAGAAGGTAGGATGCAATTGGCTAAGGTAAATAATGTGTACTAATGTGATTGGAGCATCAAGTTATGATGACCGAGTCGGTGGGAGAAGTGAACTTTCGAAAATGTATAACCGTTTTGCCATTGCATTGTAAACTTCATAAAGGAGTGGGCGCGTCTGGCTGCCTTTCTCCCAGCACGTGTTGGTCAATATGTCTTTAACCAGCATACTGTCGTTCGTGAATCTGTGTGTTTAGCTGGGTTCAGCTCAATACCTGGCACCGGAGAGAAAGCCCCTGCTTCAACTGGCATAGTCAGCAGGATCAATCATAGGAGTCCGGCGGCAAGACTTGTCTCCTAGAAGTGGGTGAATATGTTTTGATTACCACCCAGTAGTTAGAGAGGTTGCGTGTCAGGCTGCCGGAAGCTGAGCGATTCAGACTGGGGCAGGGGGTGTGAATACAGTATGACTGAGTAAAGAAATCGCGCTTTAATCCAGGGGGACAAGGACGGACTCTTGGATTGGCCTGGGGAGCGGAGCAAAAAAAGCCACACGATAGAGCATGGAAAAATACTAAATAAAATGGTAAAGGTTATGATTCAGACACCCTGATAGTGAGCAGAAGGCATGGTGGAAAGGGCAGTCGAAAAATAAGCCGGAAATGTCATATTAGCAGCTATGATGAGAAACTGTCTCCAGAGGCAGGCATATAGCAAGAAAATAGCAGCTGCAAGAGCAGCGCAGGAAGTAAAGATAAATTAAGTAAATTAAATCCCACAGGGATCTGTGCTTGGTCCTCTGCTATTTGTGATTTTTATTAATGACTTAGAGGAGGGGGCTGAAGGGTGGATCAGTAAATTTGCTGATGACACCAAGATTGGTGGAGTAGTGGATGAGGTGGAGGGCTGTTGTAGACTGCAAAGAGACATAGATAGGATGCAAAACTGGGCTGAAAAATGGCAGATGGAGTTTAACCCTGATAAATGTGAGGTGATTCATTTTGGTAGGACAAATTTAAATGTGGATTACAGGGTCAAAGGTAGGGTTCTGAAGACTGTGGAGGAACAGAGAGATCTTGGGGTACATATCCACAGATCTCTGAAGGTTGCCACTCAACTGGATAGAGCTGTGAAGAAGGCCTATAGTGTGTTAGATTTTATTAACAGAGGGTTAGAGTTTAAGAGCCATGGGGTTATGCTGCAACTGTACAGGACCTTGGTGAGACCACATTTGGAATATTGTGTGCAGTTCTGGTCACCTCACTATAAGAAGGATGTGGAAGATCTGGAAAGAGTGCAAAGGAGATTTACCAGAATGCTGCCTGGTGTGGAGGGTAGGTCTTATGAGGAAAGGTTGAGGGAGCTAGGGCTGTTCTCTCTGTATCAGAGGAGGTTGAGGGGAGACTTAATAGAGGTTTATAAAATGATGAAGGGGATAGATAGAGTGAACGTTCAAAGACTATTTCCTCGGATGGATGGAGCTATTACAAGGGGGCATATCCACAGATCTCTAAAGGTTGCCACTCAAGTGGATAGAGCTGTGAAGAAGGCCTATAGTGTGTTAGCTTTTATTAACAGGGGGTTGGAGTTTAAGAGCCGTGGGGTTATGCTGCAACTGTACAGGACCTTGGTGAGACCACATTTGGAATATTGTGTGCAGTTCCGGTCACCTCACTATGAGAAGGATGTGGAAGCGCTGGAAAGAGTGCAAAGGAGATTTACCAGGATGCTGCCTGGTTTGGAGGGTAGGTCTCATGAGGAAAGGTTGAGGGAGCTGGGGCTGTTCTCTCTGGAGCGGAGGAGGCTGAGGGGAGACTTAATAGAGGTTTATAAAATGATGAAGGGGTTAGATAGAGTGAACGTTCAAAGACTATTTCCTCGGGTGGATGGAGCTATTACAAGGGGGCATAACTATAGGGTCCGTGGTGGGAGATATAGGAAGGATATCAGAGGTAGGTTCTTTACGCAGAGAGTGGTTGGGGTGTGGAATGGGCTGCCTGCAGTGATAGTGGAGTCAGACACTTTAGGAACATTTAAGCGGTTATTGGATAGGCACATGGAGCACACCAGGATGATAGGGAGTGGGATAGCTTGATCTTGGTTTCAGATAAAGCTCGGCACAACATCATGGGCCGAAGGGCCTGTTCTGTGCTGTACTGTTCTATGTTCTAAATACACTCATGGGGAGTTAGTGAAAAGTTCACTGGGGGGGGAAATAGCTCAGGGTGACAGTATTCCCCCTCCCTATAATGCTCCATCCGCTCTGACGGTACTGCTTCAAACCAAAATAAAAACTAATGCAGGTGGAGAAGGAGCACCCACTGTTGTTACCCAAGAAATGCCGCTGAGAAGCAGATGCTATTGGATAAATTAGGTCTGCTACATAACTAGATAACATAATTAGGTAACATAACATAACATAACTAGATAACATAACTAGATACATAATCTGCTACATAACATAATTAGGTCTGCTACGTAACCATAAAAATTTGGCTTTTTGGGAGGCTATGCAAGAATTAAGGGAAGTTCATAAACTAACTTTAGATGAAGTAAGATTACTGGTGAAAGCGAAGCTAGCCGGATCATTATGGCATATGATGCATGCTGCCTTGCAAGACAGAGAATGGATAACAGCAGTAGGTTATATTGATCAACAAAAATATGAAAAATTTAAACGAAAGTAGGTAGGGGAAGTCCCAGTTGGACAAAGTTAACCCAAGTTAAACAAGGCCCCAACAAAACAGCAGAAGATTATGAGGACAGAAAGTTCAAGATTTATGTCGATGCTGGAGGGATAGATGACCCTGATAGGGATGATAAAATGTTTTTGGATTTACGTAAAAGGATTCAATTTCTTGACTGCTGAAGTGTTCCCCGACAGGAAGGGAACACTCCTGTCCGGTGACTGTCGCGCGGTGTCCATTATTCCATTGAGTCACAGAGTCAGAGGTTTACAGCATGGAAACAGGCCCTTTGGCCCAACTTGTCGTTGCTGCCCTTCTTTTTAAACCCCTAAACTAATCCCATTTGCCCGCATTTGGCCCATATCCCTCCATACCCATCTCATTCATGTCACTATCTAAATGCTTTTGAAAAGACAAAATTGTACCCGCCTCTACTACTACCTCTGGCAGCTTGTTCCAGACACTCACCACCCTCTCTGTGAAACAATTGACCCTCTGGACACTTTTGTTTCTCTCCCCTCTCACCTTAAACCTATGCCCTCTAGTTTTAGACTCTCCCGCGCCCCCCCCTTTGGGAAAATATATTGACTATCTACCTTATCTATGCCCCTCATTAATTTTACAGACCTCTATAAGGTCACCCCTCAGCTTCCTACGCTCCAGAGAAAAAAGTCCCAGTCTATCCAGCCTCTCCTTATAACTCAAACCATCAAGTCCCGGCAGCATCCAAGTAAATCTTTTCTGCACTCTTTCTAGTTTCATAATATCCTTTCTATAACAGGGTGACCAGAACTGCACACGGTATTCCAAGTGTGGCCTTACCAATGTCTTGTACAACTTCAACAAGACGTCCCAACTCCTGTATTCAATGTTCTGACCGATGAAACCAAGCATGCCAAATGTCTTCTTCACCACTCTGTCCACCTGTGACTCCACTTTCAAGGAGCTATGAACATGTACCCCTAGATCTCTTTGTTCTGTAACTCTTCCAATGCCCTACCATTAACTGAGTAAGTTCTACCCTGGTTCAATCTACCAAAATGCATCACCTCGCATTTGTCTAAATTAAACTCCATCTGCCATTCGTCAGCCCACTGGCCCAATTGATCAAGATCCCGTTGCAATCGGAGATAACTTTCTTCACTGTCCACTATGCCACCAATCTTGATGTCATCTGCAAACTTACTAACCATGCATCCTATATTCTCATCCAAATCATTAATATAAATGACAAATAACAGTGGATCCAGCACTGATCCCTGAGGCACACCGCTGGTCACAGGCCTTCAGTTTGAAATACAACCCTCTACAACCACCTTCTGGCTTCTGTCAAGAACGCCGGCATCTCCACATTCTGTCAAGAAGCCAATTTTGTATCCATTTAGATACCTCACCCTAGATCCCGTGAGATTTAACCTTATGCAACAACCTACCATGCGGTACCTTGTCAAAAGCCTTGCTAAAGTCCATGTAGACAACATCAACTGCACTGCCCTCTTCTACCTTCTTGGTTACCCCTTCAAACAACTCAATCAAATTTGTGAGACATGATTTTCCACTCACAAAGCCATGCTGACTGTCCCTAATCAGTCCTTGCATCTCTAAATGCCTGTAGATCCTGTCTCTCAAAGTACCTTCCAACAATTTACCCACTACAGATGTGAGGCTCACTGGCCTGTAGTTCTCAGGCTTTTCCCTGCAGCCCTTTTTAAACAAAGGCACAACATTTGCCACTCTCCAATCTTCAGGCACCTCACCCGTGACTATCAATTATTCAAATATCTCGGCTAGGGGACCCGCAATTTCCTCCCTAGCCTCCCACAATGTCCTGGGATACACTTCATCAGGTCCCGGGGGTTTATCTACCTTGAGGCACTTTAAGACTTCCTTCTCTGTAATATGTACACTCCTCAAGACATCAATATTTATTTCCCCAAGTTCCCTAACATCCATGCTTTTCTCAATAGTAAATACTGATGAGAAATATTCATTTAGGATCTCACCCATCTCTTGTGGATCCGCACACAGATGACCTTGTTGATCCTTAAGAGGCCCTACTCTCTCCCTTGTTACTTTTTTGCCCTTTATGTATTTGTAGAAGCTCTTTGGATTCTCCTTTGCCCTATCTGCCAAAACAATCTCGTGTCCCCTTTTTGCCTTCCTGATTTCTCTCGTAACTCTACTCCTCCATCCCCTATACTCTTCAAGGGATTCACTTGATCCCAGCTGCCTATGCATGTCATGTGCCTCTTTCTCCTTCTTGACCAGGGCCTCAATATCCTGAGTCATCCAGGGTTCCCTATTTCTGCCCTTCACTCTGAGAGGAATGTGTTTACCCTGAACTCTGGTTAACACACTTTAGAAAGCCTGCCACTTACCAGACATCCCTTTGCCTTCCCACAGACTCCCCCAATTAACTTTTGAATGTTCCTGCCTGATACCATCAAAATTGGCCTTGACCCAATTTAGAATTTTAACTTTTGGGCCAGACCCATCATTCTCCATAGCTATCTTAAAACTAATAGAATTATGGTCACTGGTCCCAAAGTGATCCCTCACCAACACTTCTGTCACTTGCGCTTCCTTATTTCCCAAGTTTTGCCCCCTCTCTCGTTGGGCCATCCACATACTGAATGAGAAATTCCTCCTGAATACACTCAAAATATTTCTCTCCATCCAACCCTCTAATACTATGGCTGTCCCAGTCAATGTTGGGAAAGTTAAAATCTCCGACTATTACCACCCTATTTTTCTTGGAGCTATCTGTAATCTCCTTACATATTTGCTCTGACATCATTGTCGTAGCGTCTGCATGGTCTCGCCGATGTACCACGCCTTGGGACATCCTTTTCTGCAGCGTATGAGGGAGACAACATTGGCCAAGTCGCATGAGTATGTACCGTGTACCTGGTGGGTGGTGTTCTCACGTGTGATGGTGACACCTGTGTCGATAATCAGGCACATCTTGCAGAGGTTGCTGTGGCAGGGTTGTGTGGTGTCGTGGTCACTGTTCTCCTGAAGGATGGGTAGTTTGCTGCAAACAATGGTCTGTTGGAGATTGCGCATTTGTTTGAAGGCAAGTAGTGAGGGTGTGG
Organism: Mustelus asterias; assembly: GCF_964213995.1. NCBI lineage: Eukaryota > Metazoa > Chordata > Chondrichthyes > Carcharhiniformes > Triakidae > Mustelus > Mustelus asterias. The sequence continues at coordinate 70,608,454 of NC_135804.1, read as the reverse complement.
GAATGGCCTTGTGAGATGTTCGTCTTCATCGACGACATAAGAACAAAGAACAAAGAACAAAACAGCACAGGAACAGGCCCTTCGGCCCTCCAAGCCCGCGCCGCTCCCCGGTCCAGGATTGAATCCTGAATCCAGGATCCCCGCCCAATTTTCCAGCCTATCTACATCCTAATATCCTATCCACCGAGCTGTCCCTCACAGCTACGATGCTTTGTTCATCACAACCTATTAACTCACGCCCACCCCCCCCATTCCAGACCATGTGATCTCCAGGGAGAGGCGAAAACCCAGAGTGAAAACCCCAGGGCCAATATGGGGAAAAAAAAATCTGGGAAATTCCTCTCCGACCCCCTGTGGCGATCGAAACGAGTCCAGGAGATCACACTGGCCCTGATCAGAAAATGCTTCCCAACCCTATTCATTTCCACTTCTGCTTTACGAACACCATCTGAATTCCCTGCCCCCGAGACAGGTTCCCAACTATCCGCAGTCTCGCTCTGTACTGGCACCAGCAAGATGATCATAGAATGAAGCCTTGAAACGAGAAACAAAGAACAATTAGCCCGCGCCGCTCCCTGGTCCAAACTAGACCACTCTTTTGTATCCCTCCATTCCCACTCCGTTCATATAGCTGTCTAGATAAGTCTTAAACGTTCCCAGTGTGTCCGCCTCCACCACCTTGCCCGGCAACACATTCCAGGCCCCCACGACCCTCTGTGTAAAATATGTCCTTCTGATATCTGTGTTAAACCTCCCCCCCTTCACCTTGAACCTATGACCCCTCGTGAACGTCACCACCGACCCGGGGAAAAGCTTCCCACCGTTCACCCTATCTATGCTTTTCATAATTTTATACACCTCTATTAAGTCTCCCCTCATCCTCCGTCTTTCCAAGGAGAACAACCCCAGTTTCCCCAATCTCTCCTCATAACCAAGCCCCTCCATACCAGGCAACATCCTGGTAAACCTCCTCTGTACTCTCTCCAAAGCCTCCACGTCCATCTGGTAGTGTGGTGACCAGAACTGGACGCAGTATTCCAAATGCGGCCGAACCAACGTTCTATACATCTGCAACATCAGACCCCAACTTTTATACTCTATTCCCCGTCCTATAAAGGCAAGCATGCCATATGCCTTCTTCACCACCTTCTCCACCTGTGACGTCACCTTCAAAGATCTGTGGACTTGCACACCCAGGTCCCTCTGCGTCTCTACACCCTTTATGGTGTAGAGATGTTGAAGGCTCCAAAGATAATGTCATAGTTTCTGTGCTCCGAGAAGTACTGGATGACGAAGCGGACTCTGTCGGTCGTGTTTGTCTTCTGAAGAGGTCGGTGCGGTTTTTCGCTGTGGCGTGTCGGAACTGTCCTTCGAAGGTCGAGCGTCATGTCCCGTTCTTAACAGGGCATCTTTCAGTATCTGTAGGTGTCCGTTGTGATCCTCCTCATCTGAGCAGATCTTGTGTAAACGGAGGGCTTGTCCATAGGGGACGGCTTCTTTAACGTGTTTAGGGAGGAAGCTGGAGAAGTGGAGCATCATGAGGTTATCTGTGGGCTTGCGGTACAGTGAAGTGCTGAGGTGACCGCCCTTGATGGAGATGCATGTGTCCAAGAATGCAACCGATTCTGGAGAGTAGTCTATGGTGGGATGAAACTTGTTGATGTCATCATGTCATTTCAGTCATTCTTCGCCGTGAGTCCAAAGGAAGAAAACGTCATTGATGTATCTAGTGTATGGTGTCAGTTGAAGGTCTTGTGTGGTGAAGAGATCTTGTTCGAACTTGTGCATGAAGATGTTGGCACATTGAGGTGCAAATTTGGTCCCCATAGCTTTTCCGTGCGTCTCGATGAAGAACTGATTGTTGAAGGTGAAGATGTTGTGGTCCAGGATGAAGCGGATGAGTTGTAGAATTGCATTTGGAGATTGTCAGTTGTTGGCGTTGAGTACTGAGACTGTTGCAGCAATGCCGTCGTCATGGCGGAATGCTGGTGTAGAGTGCCGAGATGTCCATTATGATGAGAAGTGTTCCTGGTTCAACTGCTCCATGGGTGCGGAGTTTCTGTAAGAAGTCCACAGTGTCACGACAGAAGCTGGGGTTCCTTGTACGATGGGTTTCAGGATGCTCTCGAAGTAGCCACAGAGGTTCTCATAGAGGGTCCCATTGCCTGACACAATGGGACAGCCAGGTGTGTTGGCCTTGTGTATTTTTGGGAGACAGTGGTGATCTCGAACACGGGGAGTATGTGGGATGAGAGCGCAGAAGGTGCATTCAAAGTCCGGATCAAAGGTCTTGATCAGTCTGTTGAGTTGGCAGGTGTGTTCTTTGGTCGGATCGGCGGGTAACTATAGTGCTCCTGGTTGTTCAATTGTCAGTACACTTCTTTGCAGTAATCCGTTCTGTTCAGTGGCCTCTCCTTTGTCTGCTGGTTTGATGTCAATGTTGTGGTTGGTCTTGAGAGCACGGATGGCATTGCGTTGTGCTTGGGTGATGTTTGGGGCTGTCTTGTGAGTGCGGCTGATGAACCTGGCATTGACACATCTCCTGACGGCTTGAGCATACATGTCGAGTCTAGGGCAGCGGCCTTTTGGAGGGATCCAATTCGACTCTTTCCTCTTTAATTGCTGCTCCGCAGATCTGTTGACTGTTCCTGTTCATTGGGTTCGCTGTTGGCCTCTTGGGGTTTGTGGAAGAACTCCCGGAGCTTCATTCACCTGATGAATTCCTCTGTGTCTGCGGCGAGACTGATGGGGTCCATTTTGGTGGTGGGACAGAAACTGAGAACTTTGATTTAGTCTGGTTGAAGGGTGTAGTCTGACAAGTTGATAATGGACTCCCCTGCAGTGGTACTGTTTTCTACTGTGGTACCAGGGAGGCTTGGTTGCTGCTGGTGATGATGTCGAGTTCCTCAAATTTCCTGTTCTTGGTGTGGATGTAGATGGCGTAGTTCCATTGTCTTGTCTGCATAGCAGTGTCTTGCAGCTGGTCTGCTGAGTCCTGAGCGCAAGTTGAGAATATGGACTCTTATCTTAGTTTCCAGGTTGCGGTGTCTGCTGTAGAGCTGGTGTACGAGGCGGTTCAGGAGCATGAGAGAGGTGTGACGGCAGAGTCTCTCATCGTAGTCTGTGTTATAGGTCGACTTGAGTGGGTTCGTGATCTGTAGTTCTTTCGGGATCTTGTCTGCTTTCTTGCCTCTTTGTAGAAACTTGATGTTTGTGTCGATACGTGCGATCTTCTTGGAGATCCTCTCCACATTGAGCTGACGATTTGCGGTGTCGGTGGTAGCCATGATGTGGAGATGCTGGCGTTGGACTGGGGTGGGCACAGTAAGAAGTCTCACAACACCAGGTTAAAGTCCAACAGGTTTATTCGGTATCTCAAGCTTTCGGAGCACTGCTCCTTCATCAGGTGAGTGGAGAGTTGGCTTCACAAACATGGCATATATTGACAGAGACTCAATGCAAGATAATTGTTGAAATGCGAGTCTTAACAGTAATCAAGTCTTTACTAAAGACTTTGTGAAGTCACAATGTCTTTGTCAAAGCTTTGACAAAGGTTCATCTGGACTCGAAACGTCAGCTCTTTTCTCTCCTTACAGATGCTGCCAGATCTGCTGAGATTTTCCAGCGTTTTCTCTTTTGGTTTCAAATCTCCTCTGTACCCTGTCAAGGACGTACACATTTAAAGTGTGGTGACCAGAATATCTTACAGATCCCCACTGACTATGGCGAGGTCTGCAAGACATAACAGGCTACAAGATGAAGGCATGTAAAATCGCCGGCTCCAACACACCCCTCCCTGATGGGCCCGATGCATTCTACGCCCGTTCTGAGCAAGAGGTAAGCGAGAACATGCCCTCCATCCTGGAAGCCTTGGATGAAGCTGTATCTGAAGTCATTGCAGATGTCAGAGCAGCTGTCTTGAAGGTCAACCCACAAAGAGACTGGCCCGAATGGGGTACCTGGACGAACACTGAGATCCTGTGTGGATCAGCTGGCGGGGGTAATAGCAGACATCTTCAACCTCTCTTTACAACAATTTGAGGTCCCTATCTGCTTCAAGAAGATAACCATCATCCCAATACCAAAGAAAAGCTAAGCAGTGTGCCTTAATGACTATCATCCAGTGGCTCTGACATCCATCATTATGAAGTGCTTCAAAAGGCTGGTCATGGACTGGATCAATTCCAGCCTCCCGGACTGCGTGGATCCACTACGGTTTACCTACTGCGCAACAGGTCCACAGCAGACGCCATCTCTCTGCCCCAGCATTCAACCCTGGAACTCCTAGATAACAAAGATACCTATGTCAGACTCCTATTTATTGACTACAGCTCAGCCTTCAACACCATCATTCTTCCAAAACTCATCTCCAAACTCCATAGTCTGGGCCTCGACTCCTCCCTCTGCGACCTGATCCTGAACCCATAGACCACAATTAGTAAGGATAGGCAACAACACCTCCTCCACGATCAACACCAGTGCCCCACAAGGCTGTGTTCTCAGCCCCCTACTATATTCCTTATGCACCTATGACTACGTGGCCAAATTTCCCTCCAACTCGATTTTCAACTTTGCTGACGACCACCGTAGTGGGTCGGATCTCAAACAATGACAAGACAGAGTACAGGAATGTGATAGAGAATCTGGTGAACTGGTGCGGCGACAATAATCTCTCCCTCAATGTCAACAATACGAAGGAGATTGTCATTGACTTCAGGAAGCGTGGCGGATAACATGCCCCTGTCTACATCAATGGGGACGAAGTAGAAATGGTCGAGAGCTTCAAGTTTTTAGGTGTCCAGATCAAAAACAACCTGTCCTGGTCCACCCGTGCTGACACTATAGTTAAGAAAGCCTACCAACGCCTCTACTTTCTCAGAAGACTAAGGAAATTTGGCATGTCAGCGACAACTCTCACCAACTTTTACAGATGAAAGCACTCTTCCTGGTTGCATCACAGCTTGATATGGCTCCTGCTCTGCCCAAGACCACAAGAAACTACAAAAGGTTGTGAATGTTGCCCAATCCATCACGCAAACCAGCCTCCCATCCATCGACTCTGTCTACACTTCCCGCTGCCTCGGTAAAGCAGCCAGCATAATTAAGGACCCCATGCACCCCGGACATTCTCTCTTCCACCTTCTTCTGTTGAGAAAAAGATACAAAAGTTGGAGGTCACGTACCAACCGACACAAGAACAGCTCCTTCCCTGCTGCCCTCAGACTTCTAAATGGACCTACCATGCATTAGTGTTTTCTCTACACTCTAGCTATGACTGTAACACTACATTCTGCATTCTCTCATTTCCTTCTCTATGAACGGTATGCTTTGTCTGTATAGCGTGCAAGAAAAAATGCTTTTCACTGGGTGCTAATACATGTGACAATAATAAATCAAATCTTGATTAATGAAGCGCAAGATGTTATGTGCTTTGCTAGCCACTCTCAATATGTCCTACAACATTCAAAGATCTACACATGAAGCTCAGATCTCTCTGTCACTGTACACTCTTTAGAACCATGTCATTAAGTTTATATTACCTCTGCCAAAATGCATCTTATGCACATTATGCAGGGGATATTATGCAGGGGATGGGAAAAGGAGTTGTAGTCCGGAGGTCAGTGAGTGTAGTGAGGTACTGGGAAGGGTATCATGGTCAAAGATGGGTACCAGCAGACAAGAAGGTGGGTTGAAGTGTGTCTACTTCAGTGCAAGGAGCATCCGAAATAAGGTAGGTGAACTTGAGGCGTGGATTGGCACTTGGGACTACGATGTTGTGGCCATTACGGAGACATGGGTAGAACAAGGACAGGAATGGTTGTTGGAAGTTCTGGGGTATAGATGTTTCAGTGAGTGTAGGGTAGGTGGTAAAAGAGGTGGAGGAGTAGCATTGTTAATCAAGGAGAGTTTAACGGCTGCAGAAAGGCATTTCGAAGGGGATCTGACTACAGAGGTAATATGGGCTGAGGTTAGGAATAGGAAAGCAGCAGTCACGTTGTTAGGAGTTTACTATAGACCCCCAAATAGTAATAGAGATGTGGAGGAAGAAATTGCTAAGCAGATTATGGATAGGTGTGGAGGTCACAGGGTAGTTGTCATGGGGGACTTTAACTTTCCGAATATTGATTGGAACCTTCATAGGTCGAATAGTTCGGATGGGGCAGTTTTTAGCAGTGTGTGCAGGAGGGTTTCCTGACACAATATGTGGATAAGCCGACAAGAGGTGGAGCCACATTGGATTTGGTAATGGGAAATGAACCAGGCCAAGTGTTGGATTTGGTTGTGGGAGAGCACTTTGGAGATAGTGACCACAATTCAGTGTCTTTCATTATTGCAATGGAGAGGGATAGGGCCATACAGCAGGGCATAGTTTACAATTGGGAGAGAGGTAATTATGATGCGATTAGGCAGGAAGTAGGAAGCATAGGATGGGTACAGAAATTGTCAGGGAAAGGCACTGATGATAAGTGGAACTTTTTCAAGGAACAAATACTGCATGTCCTTGATAGGTATGTCCCTGTCAGGCAGAGAGGAAATGGCCGAGTGAGGGAACCATGGTTCACAAAAGAGGTTGAATGTCTTGTCAAGAGGAAGAAGGAAGCGTATGTAAGGTTGAGAAAACAAGGTTCAGTTGGCTCGATGGAGGGTTACAAGTTAGCAAGAAATGAGCTGAAAAAGGGGCTTAGGAGAGCTAGGAGGGGGCATGAGAAGTCCTTGGCGGGTCGGATCAAGGAAAACCCCAAGGCTTTTTACTCTTGTGCGGAATAAAAGAATGACGAGGGTGAGGTTGGGCCGGTCAAGGACGGCAGTGGGAATTTGTGCATGGAGTCAGACGAGATAGGAGAGGTGATGAATGAATACTTTTCTTCGGTGTTCACCAAGGAGAGAGGCCATGTTTTTGAGGAAGAGAGGGTGTCACAGGCTGATAGGCTGGAGGAAGTAGATGTTCGGAGGGAAAATGTACCAGCAATTTTGAATAAACTGAAGGTTGATAAGTCCCCTGGGCCTGATGAAATATACCCTAGGATTCTTTGGGAGGCAAGGGATGAGATAGCAGAGCCTTTAGCTTTGATCTTTGGGTCCTCACTGTCCACGGGGGTGGTGCCAGAGGACTGGAGAGTGGCGAATGTTGTTCCTCTGTTTAAGAAAGGGAATAGAAATGACCCTGGTAATTATAGGCCGGTTAGTCTTACTTCGGTGGTCGGTAAGTTGATGGAGAAGGTCCTTAGGGATAGGATTTACGACCATTTAGAAAGATGCAGCTTAATCCGGGATAGTCAGCACAGATTCGTGAAGGGCAAGTCTTGCCTCACAAATTTGATAGAATTTTTTGAGGAGGTAACTAAGTGTGTTGATGAAGATAGTGCAGTTGATGTCATATACATGGATTTTAGTAAGGCGTTTGATAAAGTCCCCCATGGTCGGCTTATGAAGAAAGTAAGGATGTGTGGGATAGAGGGAAGTTTGGCCGATTGGATAGGTAACTGGCTATCTAACAGAAGACAGAGGGTGGTGGTGGATGGAAAATTTTCGGACTGGAAACCGGTTACCAGCGGAGTGCCACAGGGATCAGTGCTTGGTCCTCTGCTATTTGTCATTTTTATAAATGACTTGGAGGAGGGGGCTGAAGGGTGGATCATTAAATTTGCTGATGACACCAAGATTGGTGGAGTAGTGGATGAGGTGGAGGGCTGTTGTAGGCTGCAAAGAGATATAGATAGGATGCAGAGCTGGGCTGAAAAATGGCAAATGGAGTTTAACCCTGACAAATGCGAGGTGATTCATTTTGGGAGGACAAATTTGAATGTGGATTACAGGGTCAAAGGTAGGGTTCTGAAGAATGTGGAGGAACAGAGAGATCTTGGGGTTCATATCCACAGATCTCAAAAGGTTGCCACTCAAGTGGATAGAGCTGTGAAGAAGGCCTATAGTGTGTTGGCGTTCATTAACAGGGGGTTTGAGTTTAAGAGCCGTGGGGTTATGCTGCAACTGTATAGGACCTTGATGAGACCACATTTGGAATATTGAGTGCAGTTCTGGCCACCTCACTATAAGAAGGATGTGGAGACACTGGAAAAAGTGCAAAGGAGATTTACCAGGATGCTGCCTGGTTTGGAGGGTAGGTCTTATGAGGAAAGGTTGAGGGAACTTGGGCTTTTCGCTTTGGAGCGGAGGAGGTCGAGAGGAGACTTGATAGAGGTTTATAAGATGATGAGGGGGATAGATAGAGTGAACGTTCAAAGACTATTTCCTCGGGTGAATGGAGCAGTAACTAGGGGGCATAACTATAGGGTTCATGGTGGGAGATATAGGAAGGATGTCCGAGGTAGGTTTTTTACTCAGAGTGGTTGGGGTTTGGAATGGACTGCCTGCAGGGATAGTGGAGTCAGAAACTTTAGGAACATTTTAGAAGCTATTGGATAGGCACATGGAGTACTTCGGGATGATAGGGAGGAAATGGCTTGATCTGGGTTTCAGACAAAGCTCGGCACAACATCGTGGGCCGAAGGGCCTGTTCTGTGCTGTACTGTTCTATGTTCTATGTTCTATATTAAATTTCATCTGTCATTGTCTGCCCATTTAGCTAATCTGTGTCCTCTTTCAGTTGATTTGTAACATCCTTACTGATTCATCTAAGCTTTGTATTATTAGCCAAGTTTGAAATTTTACTTTGTCTTCTATGGGGCAGCATGGTGGCACAGTGGTTAGCACTTCTGCCTCACAGTGCCAAGAGCCTGGGTTCAATTCCAGCCTTAGGTGACTGTGTGGAGTTTGCACATTCTCGCTGTGTCTGCATGGGTTTCCTCCGGGTGCTCTGGTTTCCTCCCACAGTCCAAAGATGTGCAGATAAGGTGGATTGGCCATGCTAAATTGACAATATAATATTGCTGCTTGTTCCAAGTACTGTAAGTTTGGAGATTTTCTGTTCCACAACCATTAGTCAATCCTCATACATGATCGCAGCTATATTAGCAGATGTTTCTGTTTTGTTCAGAAATACTGCATACTACACACAGAGCCCAAGGTTGAAGGAACACTGGATAAATATTGGAGTGTCTATTGGGAATGTTCTGCCCACATCAGCGTCATCTCATTGAAATCAATGAGGTGCAAGGTAGCGCCAACTGGCAGCATCTGTATCCTCGACACAAACTGCTGTGTAGCAGTTGCTTAAACTCAATGGTATGACCATCACTTCAGGAGATTTACTCACCCTGGTCCTCATTTTCCAATTGCAGTATCTCATCTCCCATTGTTGACAAAGTGACTGCTGGAATATCTGAGCTGTGATTTAAGCATAAACAAAATAGATATTGAAATATTTCATTTAGTCTGTGCTTCCTCTTCACCCCTGACAGCCTAATATCTCTGAACTAAGAATGATCAGTGATGCTAATCTCAGTAGACTTTTACAAGGCTTCCTTGAACTATTTATGACACAAAGCTTAGTGGGACTGTAAATTTTGGAAAGAATGCAAGGAGGCTTCAAGGGGACTTCAACAGGCTAAGTAAAAAGGCAAGCACATGGCAGATGGGATATAATGTGAATATTATAGTATGGTGTGAGATTATCTATTTTGGTAGAAAAAAAAACAGAAAATAAAAATATTTCTAAAGGTGAGAGCTTGAGAAAAATTGGTAAAGGTCCTTGTATTCTTGTTCATGAATAGGTCGGTGTATTCTTGTTCATAAGTATGTCGGTGCAACAATCAAAGTGCTATGAAATGTATTTTAGCAAATAGGGTTCAGGAGAATCGCAAGGTTTTTTTTGCCTATATTAGGAATAAGAGGTAGCAAAAGAAAGAGTAGGCCCACTCAAGGACAATGGAGGGAAGTTATGCGTGGAGCCACAAGAAGTAGATGAGATCCTAAATGAGTACTTTGTACTGGTATACACCAAGGAGAAGGACATGACGGATGACAGGTCCGACATACAGGAGGAGACCAAATCGCTTGGGATTATATTCACTGGGGTTTAGAAGAGTGAAAGCGGATCTCATAGAATCTATAACATTTTAACAGGGTTAGACAGGGTAGATTCAGAAAGAATGTTCCCAAATGGTGGTGGAGCCTAGAACAAGGGTCATAGTTTGAAGATAAGGTTGAAGATAGTTTGAAGATAAGATAAGATAACCTTTTAGAACTGAGGTGAGGAGAAATTTATTCATTCAGTGATAAATGTGTGGAATTCACTACCACAGAAAGTAGTTGAGGCCAAAACGTTGTCTGATTTCAAGAAATTAGATGTAGCTCTTGGGGCTAAAGGGATCAAGGGATATAGGGGTAGGGCAGATCAGGATATTGAATTTGATGAGCAGCCGTGACCAAAATGAATGGCAGAGCAGGCTCGAAGGGCCAAATGGCCAACTCTCGCTTCTCGTTTCTATGATAAGGTCAGGGATAGGTGTGTGAACATTCTAGAGAATGTCAATACATCATAGAATCCCTACAGTGCAGAAGGAGGCCATTTAGCCCATCGAGCCTGAACCAACAACAATTCCTATTCCCGTATCCCCATGTATTTACCCTGTTAATCGCCTGGCGCTAAGGAGAAATTTAGCATGGCCTAACTTGCACATTTTTGGACTGTGGGAAACTGGAGCACCTGGAGGAAACCCACACAGACATGGGGTGAATGTGCAAACCGCACACAGATAGTCACCCGAGGCTGGAATTGAACACGGATCTCTGGCACTGTGAGGCAGCTGTGCTAACCACTGTGCCACTGCATTAGAGAAGGATCATAGTATCCCTACAGTGCAGAAGGAGGCCATTCAGCTCATCAAAACTGCACTGACAACAATCCCACCCAGGCCCCATCTCTGTAGCCCCACGTATTTACCCTGCTAATCTCCTATAAGACCATAAAATAGAGGAGCAGAACTAGGCCATTCAGCCCATTCATCTGCTCCGTTGTTCAATCGTGGCTGATATGATTCTCATCCCTTCTCCCATAAGCACAGTGAGTGCTGCCTGACTGAGAGGAGTGCTTTTGGAGTTGGATGAACACAGGGAGTTACAAGGAGGTAAGTAGTTATTAAACTTGCTTTGCAGGTTACAGAGGGACATAGATAAACTGCAGAGCTGGGCTGAGAGGTGGCAAATGGAGTTTAATGCGGAAAACTGTGAGGTGATTCACTTTGGAAGGAGTAACAGGAATACAGAGTAAAGTAATGGTAAGGTACTTGGTAGTGTGGATGAGCAGAGAGATCTCAGTGTTCATGTGCATAGATCCCTGAAAGTTGGCACTCAGGTTGATAAGCTTGTTAAGAAGGCGTACGGTGTGTTAGCTTTTATTGGTAGAGGGATTGAGTTTTGGAGCCAGGTGGTCATGTTGCAGCTGTGCAAAACTCTGGTGCGGCCGCACTTGGAGTATTGCGTACAGTTCTGGTCGCCGCATTATAGGAAGGGTGTGGAAGCATTGGAAAGGGTGCAGAGGAGATTTACCAGGATGTTGCCTGGTATGGTGGGAAGGTCTTATGAGGAAAGGCTGAGGGACTTGAGGCTGTTTTCGTTAGAGAGAAGGTTAAGAGGTGACTTAATAGAGGCATACAAGATGATCAGAGGATTAGATAGGGTAGACAGTGAGAGCCTTTTTCCTCGGATGGTGATGGCTAGCACGAGGGGACATAGCTTTAAATTGAGGGGTGATAGATATAGGACAGATGTCAGAGGTAGGTTCTTTACTCAGAGAGTAGTAAGGGCGTGGAATGCACTGCCTGCAACAGGAGTGGACTCGCCAACATTAAGGGCATTTAAATGGTCATTGGATAAACATATGGATGATATTGGAATAGTGTAGGTTAGATGGGCTTTAGATTGGTTTCACAGGTCAGCACAACATTGAGGGCCGAAGGACGTGTACTGCGCTGTAATGTTCTATGTTCTATGGTGAGCTAAGTTAGTTGTTATTTGGAAAGTTAAAAGCTGCACTTTAGTGAATTCCTGCAACAGGAATCAGCTGAGTCAGCTCTCAACTGAACCTGGGAGGTGGGACCTGTACAAACTGGATGGGTTACACCTGGACAGGACTGGGACTGATGTCTTAGGGGGAGTGTTTGCTAGAGCGGTTAGGGAGGGTTTAAACTAATATGCCGGGGGATGGGAACCTATGTAAGGAGTCCAAGAAGGAGGGAGCAAGAACAAAATGTGGGGAGAAGGTTCCAACTGCATCAAAAATCAGGAAAAAAGTTAAAAGGAAGGAGAACTCTGGAGTTGTTATGAATGGAAGTGTTAGAATTCAAAAAGGTACAAAAACTAGCATAAGGGCACTTTATCTGAATGCTCATAGTATTCGAAACAAGGTAAATGAGTCGACAGCACAAATCATTGCGAACGAGTATGATTTGGTGGCCATTACAGAGACATGGTTGCAGGATGATCACGACTAGGAGTTAAATATCCAGGGGTATCAAACTGTTCGGAAGGACCGACAGGAAGGTAAGGGAGGTGGTGCAGCTCTGATATTTAAGGATAACATCAGGGCAGTAGTGAGAGATGATATAGGTTCTATGGAAAAAAAGGTTGAATCCATTTGAGTGGAAATTAGAAATAGTAAGGAGAAAAAGTCACTGATTGGCGTAATCTATAGGCCACCAAATAATGACATCATGGTGGGGTGAGAAATAAACAAAGAAATAACTGATGCATGTAAAAATGGTACAGCAATTATCATGGGGGATTTTAATCTACATATCAATTGGTCAAACCAGGTCGGTCAAGGCAGCCTTGAGGAGGAGTTCATAGAATGTACCCGCGCTAGCTTCCTTGAACAGTGTGTAATGGAATCGACAAGGGAGCAAGCTATCCTAGATCTGGTCCTATGTAATAAGACGGAAATAATGAATGATCTTACAATTAGGGATCTTCTCGGAAGAAGTGATCACAGTATGGTTGAATTTAAAATACAGATGGAGTGTGAGAAGGTAAAATCCAATACCAGTGTCTTGTGCTTAAACAAAGGAGACTACAAAGGGATGAGGGAGGAGTTGGCTAAGGTAGACTGGGAGCAAAAACTTTATGGTGGGAGAATTGAGGAACAGTGGAGGACTTTCAAAGTGATCTTTCACAGTACTCAGCAAAATTATATACCAGTGATAAGGAAGGACTGTAGAAAAAGAGATAATCAGCCATGGATACATAAGGAAATAAAGGAGGGTATCAAATTGAAAGAAAAGGCATACAAAATGGCAAAGATTAGTGGGAAACTAGAGGATTGGGAAATCTTTAAAGGTCAACAGAAAGCCATGAAGAAAGCTATAAAGAAAAGTAAGATGGATTATGAGAGTAAACTAGTTCAGAATATAAAAACAGTTAGCAAAAGTTTCTACACATTATATAAAATGAAAAAGAGTGGCTAAAGTAAACATTGGCCCTTTAGAGGATGAGAAGGGGGATGTAATAACTGGAAATGAGAAAATGGCTGAGGCATTGAACAGGTATTTTGTGTTGGTCTCCACAGTGGAAGACACAAATAACATGCCAAAAATTGATGACAGGAAGGCTATGGCAGGTGAGAACCTCGAAACTATTATCACGAAAGAGGTGGTGTTGGGTAAGTTAATGGGGCTAAAGGTAGACAAGTCTCCTGGGTCCTGATGGAATACATCTCAGGGTACGAAAAGAGATGGCGGAGAAATAGCAAATGCACTAGTGGTAATTTACCAAAAATCGCTGGACTCTGGGGTGGTTCCCGCAGATTGGAAAACAGCAGATGAGTCGCCACTGTTTAAAAAAGGAGGTAGACAAAAGGCGGGTAATTATAGGCCGGTTAGCTTAACTTCTGTAGTAGGGAAAATGCTTGAATCTACCAAGGAAGAAATAGCGAGACAACCTGGCTATAAATTGTCCCATTGGTAAGACGCAGCATGGGTTCATGAGGGGAAGGTCATGTTTGACAAATTTGGTGGAATTCTTTGAGAACATTACATGTGTAGTGGACAATTGGGAACCTGTGGATGTGGTGTATCTGGATTTCCAGAAGGCATCTGACAAGATGCCGCACCAAAGACTGCTACATAAGATAAAGGTGCACGATGTTACGGGTAACGTATTAGCATGGATAGAGGATTGGTTAACTAACAAAAAGCAAAGAGTGGGGGTAAATGGGTGTTTTTCTGGTTGGCAATCAGTGACTAGTGGTGTGCCTCAGGGATCAGTGTTGGGACCGCAATTGTTTACGATTTACATAGATGATTTGGAGTTGGGGACCAAGTGTAGTGTGTCAAAATTCGCAGATGACACTAAGATGGGTGGCAGAGCAAAGTGTGCAGAGGACGCTGGAAATCTGCAAAGGGAAATAGATAGTCGAAGTGAGTGGGCGAGGGTCTGGCAGATGGAGTACAATGTTGGTAAATATGAGATCATCCATTTGGTAGGAATAACAGTAAAATGGACTATTATTTAAATGGTAAAAAATTGCAGCATGCTGCTGTGCAGAGGGACCTGGGTGTCCTTGTGCAGGAATCTCAAGGAGTTGGTTTGCAGGTGCAGCAGGTAATTAAAAAGGCAAATGGAATTTTGTCCTTCATTGCTAGAGGGATGGAGTTTAAAAACAGCAAGGTTATGTTGCAGCTGTATAAGGTGTTGGTGAGGCCACACCTGGAGTACCGTGTACAGTTTTGGACTCCTTACTTGGGAAAGGATATACTGGCACTGGAGGGGGTGCAGAGAAGTTTCACCAGGTTGATTCCGGAGTTGAGATGGTTGGCTTATGAGGAGATATATAAAAATGATTTGGAAGAAGGTGTAACTGGTGTTATCAGCAAGTTTGCGGATGACACGAAGATGGCTGGACTTGCGGATAGTGATGAGCATTGTCGGGCAATACAGCAGGATATTGATAGGCTGGAAAGTTGGGCGGAGAGGTGGCAGGTGCAATTTAATCCAGATAAATGCGAAGTGATGCATTTTGGAAGAAATAATGTAGGCAGGAGTTATACAATAAATGGCAGAGCCATCAAGAGTATAGAAACACAGAGGGACCTAGGTGTGCAAGCCCACAAATCCTTGAAGGTGGCAACACAGGTGGAGAAGGTGGTGAAGAAGGCATATGGTATGCTTGCCTTTATAGGACGGGGTATAGAGTATAAAAACTGGAGTCTGATGATGCAGCTGTATAGAACGCTGGTTAGGCCACATTTGGAGTACTGTGTCCAGTTCTGGTCGCCGCACTACCAGAAGGACGTGGAGGCGTTAGAGCGAGTGCAGAGAAGGTTTACCAGGATGTTGCCTGGTATGGAGGGTCTTAGCTATGAGGAGAGATTGGGTAGACTGGGGTTGTTCTCCTTGGAAAGACGGAGAATGAGGGGAGATCTAATAGAGGTGTACAAGATTATGATGGGGATAGATAGGGTGAACAATGGGAAGCTTTTTCCCAGATCAGAAGTGACGATCATGCGGGGTCACGGGCTCAAGGTGAGAGGGGCGAAGTATAATTCAGATATTAGAGGGATGTTTTTTACACAGAGGGTGGTGGGGGCCTGGAATGCGCTGCCAAGTAGGGTGGTGGAGGCAGGCACGCTGAGATCGTTTAAGACTTACCTGGATACTCACATGAGCAGCCTGGGAATGGAGGGATACAAACGATTGGTCTAGTTGGACCAAGGACCAGGCTTGGAGGGCCGAAGGGCCTGTTTCCTGTGTGGTTCTTGGTACGGGGAGACGGGGGAGACGGGGGAGACGCTCATTGGAATTCAGAAGAATGAGGGGAGATCTTATCGTAACATATAAAAGATTATGAAGGGAAGAGATAAGATAGAAGCAGGGAAGTTGTTTCCACTGGTGGGTGAAACTAGAACTAGGTCGCAAAGTCTCAAAATAAAGGGAAGCAGATTTGGGACTGAGTTGAGGAGAAACTTCTTCACACAAAGGGTTGTGAATCTGTGGAATTCTCTGCCCAGTGAAGCAGTTGAGGCTACCTCATTGAATGCTTTTAAGGCAAGGATAGATACATTTTTGAACAGTGGGAATGGGATGGGGAGCCTTTGTCCGTTTAAACCAGGATCTGAAGAAAGCATCAGCCCTGTGAGTAATTGAAGCTAGAGGGGAATTTTTCCTGGAGGTGGCAGCCTGAGTGCAGTGTTGCCCCAGGAATGACATAGCCGGCTGAGACCGGTAGTGTACTCCTCCAGGGTCCTCACGGAGGTAGAGAGGGAGTATTCCAACTGTGGGCGCCACTTGCTAGCCACCCACTAGACAGTGAAAAGGGTACAAGTTTTTGTAAGAATGTCCCCCATCACTCTCCTTGCATACCACACCCCGACCCAAATTTTAGATGGGAGAATGGGACAGTGAGCAGTGCTAGGATCACTCGCTGGACTCTTCTCCTCTCCCAAATGGCACTGCAAGTTAAAGGGCTATGTGAGCCCAAGCTTGCAGCCAACTTAATCTACCCAGGGGAGCCACATCAATGCTCAGAAGAGGGGGTATGGGACTTGATTTTGGATTTAGGGCAGGATTGCATCCCACAGGCCGTGAAATCTATGCTGATGGGCCAAGCTCAGTATCAGTGGGTACAAGACTCATGGGTTGTGGAATATGGGACCCCGAGGTGGACATAGCCTTTGCTCTTAAACTTCCCTCTACTTTAAGTGCTCAGCAGGCTGAACTAGCAGCTGTAATGTATGTGGTTACTCACCCCGAGATTTTTCCCAGCCCATACACGATTTGCTCAGACAGTATGTTTACCTGTAATTCATGTACCTAGCCATCTGGTCCTACCAAGGGTACACCTCCTCGGACGGGAAGCCTTTATCAACCAAACCCCTGCTAGAGAAAATCGTAGCAGTGGTAGGGGAGGGAGGAGACAGGTACATGCGCAAGGTCAAGGCACACTCTAAAACTGAGCCAAGAGCCAAGGGGAATCAGCGGGCAGACTACTTGACAAAAGAGGGAGCAAGGACCGGAATGGCCTGGGACACCTACAAGGAGGGTCAGGCAACGGCCATCAGGGAACACCCTGGGGAAAAAGGGAGCGCAGGGGTGGTTTTGACCCCAGACCTTGACACGGTCCAGGTGCAGGATCCCATCCTGAAGACTACCTTGGCAGCTATTTGTAAACAGGAAAAAGTAGAGGGTCTGTACGGAGCTGCAGACATCGTCATACGCGAGGGCATGTTATTTAAAAGGAGATAAGTGGATAGTGCCATCCTTGTACTGTAAAGAATTCTTGCAGCTAGCCCATAAGGGTCCCGGGGCCGGACATCCCGGGCCAGAAACCACCAGACAATGGGTGGGAGATGGTAGCCGGGCCGCAGGGAATACGTCCGGGACTTCTGTGCGGGTTGTCTGGTTTGTGCAGCAAACAACCCGGATCCCCAGAAAAGGGAGGTTTCCATGGGTCATATCAGAAGGGTGGAGGGACCATGGCAGTCGATCCAGATCGGGGTACATCGGACCACTACCTACCGCCCAAGGGGGTCACAAGTACTATTTAGTACTAGTCGATATATTTTCCAAATAGGTGGAAGCTTTCCCCTGTCGAACAGCCACTGCAGTGGGCACGGCAAAAATCCTGGTCCGGGAAGTATTCTCCAGGTGGGGGCTCCCGCAGGTTGTAGAATCTGACCAGGGGAGCTATTTCACAGGACAAGTAATGCAGGCTACCCTTAAGGTGCTGGGCATAAAAGCCAAATGGCATGTGGCATATAATCTCCAATCATCAGGTCCTGTAGAACGTTTAAACCGCACAATTAAAGAATGGTTGCGAAAAGAGACAGGTGGTTCACCCACACATTGGTACTAATGGGGATTCAAGCCAGTCAGTCCAGAAGCACAGGGTATTCTCTCCATGAACTCATGATTGGTCGAGTCATGAGAACTCCTGTGCATGTAATGATCCCAGCCCTGACAGAAGGACAACTCAGAGAAGTAAATTGGGACCGGTTTGCCAAAATAATGTTTGAATAGCTCAGACAAATCCACTAACAGGTTGCCAGTAATATGGGGGTCCAACACCACAGAAATAAACTGTTACTAGAGCCCCGCACCAATCACGAGTGGACAGTGGGTGATCAGGTCATGGTTAGGAGTTATGCCAGAGTAAGACCTTTTGAACTTTTGTATGGCAGTCCGTATAGCATAGTGGACAAAGCATGTCCAATGGTCGATGCGATACAACTTCGCCACAGGGTAAAGTGGTTCCACATCAATCAGTGTAAATTGTTTGATCCAAAGAGGGCAGGTAAAAGTAAATGAGAGATACGGACACAGGTGCAGGGTAGTGAGGAGGCTCCTGTGGATGTGGAGACCATAGATGAGACAGCCAACCCTGCCGTCCTACAGCCAGAGATGGCTTGTTGCCACTGCAAGACAGTCGAAGGGTTCGATGGAGAACTTAAAGGGGTATAAGTACCGGCTGCAAACCCTTGCAATAAGACTGACCTCAGCGTCCTATAAGCAGGCAGGGTAAACTGCCATAGGGAGACAGGTACAACATACACTGAGGAACTAGGGCAACCAGAAGAGTCACCCTGGTGTGGGAACCCCCATCTAGGAGGAGGAGCTGTAGGGTAATAAAGCCTAAAGTAGTGCGGTTCCCAGTGTTTCTGACACCTGGAGCTGGGACCAGACCCAAAAGACCGAGGGATGACAGGGGGACACAGGAAAAGAAACAGTTAAGGTACTGTATGGTGCCAAAAGGGAGGGGGGGGATGGGCAGCCTGTACGTGGGACACATGAGGATCCCAACAGCTAATAATGGAAGAAGGGGAAAGGGGCAATCAGACCCCACAGGAAGGAGAATCCTGGCCAGCAGGGCACAGCAAGCCAGATGACTGGCCTCGCCTGAGCGAAAACAGGATTTAAACTGGTCATCTGGAGATGGGTGGCATTGTATATAGCATTCCCTGGAGGGAATGATTTCAGTATATTCTTTAAATAAGGTGAGAGCATTTTGGAATAGAAGGTAGGTAGAATTTGGAAGGCACGGTTGTCTTTATCTGTTTTGCAGAATGGAGCTGAGAAACCCGACAACATGGGTGATACTGGCAGCCTGTCTGGAAATCTGCACCGGACACCGAGGGGACACTGAGGAGTCCCTGGTCTACGGGTGCTCCAAGGGCAGGCCACCCCTTGTGGTGACCGGACAGGGGAACCGAATCGCGTAACTGGCCTGGCCAGTTACATCTATGAGGGGAGATGGCCTGGATCGAACTCCACCAGATTCTCCAGCCAGGAGAGCTTCAATTATGGAGAAGCATCGGCTCCCTGTTCCGAAATCAGAGTGGTGACTGCCAGGATTAGGGTGACTGAGGGCAGGAGGGTGTGTTTAACTTGTAAAGGGGATGTACCCTATGGGAGATGGTGGTGGCTCAGAAAGCGGAGCCTAGACATGAGGGACTGGTCCTTGGACTGGGTACGACTGGACAATGACACTTACCAGACCATCATGGGGTCACAGTATGTTGGGAAAAATGGTGGGCGTAAGACCAGGGGCTGTATTTGTGTTTGTGGGGGTCTATCAAGGAATGTTCCAAAAGGGCATCGATTACGTTCCTAAGATGGTAGCAGGACCCCGGGAACGGTATAGATTGGGATCATAGCAGGGAAGTATGTGCAGCCCCCCAGTCAGGGATGTCAGTAAAAGCCACTGAATTGCTGGTTCGGGTGAAGAAGCCCCTACCCACAGCCCAACCGATCAACCCTCACAACTGTCTGACCACCACTAGGGGACCCAGGAATGGGTTGGTATTCGTCCCGACTAAGAAGCTATTGTACCAGAGGTGCATTACGCGGTGGCCTCAGTAGTTTTAAATTTAAACAGAGGTAGGTTACCTACATGGTGTCCTTGCAAAACAGAATTGTTATATCAAGCCTTATTGAGAGAAATGTTCCACAAATTCTACAATTTAAATTTTGGTGATATTAATGTTCGTGATTTGTATAAATTTAAGTATGATTTTGCTGAGCGACTAGGGAGGCAGTGGCGAGGCTTGTTAATGACGGGTTCACGGCTTTCAACGCTGGCACATCCATGATAAACAGCATGGACGATGTTGAACTGGCTCTGCAGATTAATGGATTAAAAAGCCAGCTCAGAAAAGCTGTTGGGATGAAAACACTGTGGTGGGGCCGAGGTTACACGAAGAGGTAGTGATGACTCTACACCTAAAAGAAGTCATAGCACGATAAATGAACTGATTAGAGGGGATCGGAATGCATCTGATCAAGCTGCCCAGAATGAAGTGTGAGGGCTATATGGGGCTTGGTTACTGGGGGAGGGACGGAACAATCTGGAAGATTTGAGGCTGGGGCACGTCCCCTCATGGATCAGCAACCAGCTCCTAGTGGCATTACACCCTTACAACAGCAAATTGAGTCCTTGCTAGCTTTGTGTGGGCGTACCCATGCCAGTTGATTGTGGGAAGTCCAACCACACAGTTATGGGGGTGGTCGTAAGAATGCCGGTGATGGGAACACCCACTCAGCCAGCACCCCCGTACCAGGTTGAGAATGTGGGAGTCATTCGTGGGGGCGTACATGTTCGTTACTGAAAGGTCCCACCATATGACATAGTGAGGGAGCACACTGTGACAGGCACCAACCTCTCCAGTTGTCAGAGCAGAGGAGTACAAGTGATGCTGTGTCTCCAGCACGTAAATGCCTATGCAAGACCTCAGTGTGGGTTCATAACTGCTGGGACAGAGCCTATAAATTGCACAATGGAAGTGATGGCCACCAGCCACGTCTCCCCACAGGTTGCATACGTAGGGGGTGGGACTTACTGTGTCACCACCAGTGCCCAGCGGTATCAGCACGGACCAGAGCAGTGTTGCCCGATACCGCACAGCAGTTTCCGTTTTAAACCCAGGGTGGAAATTCACGTGGCACACCAGCAAATAGTACCCATCCCAGAACCTTCTTCAATTCACATCACGATACGTGAAAATTTCACCAATTTACAAGAATACGTTGCTCACTTTGGGTATGATATTCCCCCCTTAAAGGAAAAGCTCATGGAACTGTTGGCTGCAGTCGAGCTGTCACAGAAACATTTCTACACACTGGAACAAAAGGACATAGACATAGCAAAGGATATAGAAAATATTAGGACACCAGACTGGTGGGACTTGGAGGCATGGGTGATAACATAAAAACCCTATAGTGCAGAAAGAGGCCATTTGGCCCATCGAGTCTGCACCGACCACAATCCCACCCAGGCCCTACCCCCTTATCCCTACATATTTACCCACTAATCCCTCTAACCTACGCATCTCAGGACACTAAGGGACAATTTTAGCATGGCCAATCAACCTAACCCGCACATCTTTGGACTGTGGGAGGAAACCGGAGCACCCGGAGGAAACCCACGCAGACACTAGGAGAATGTGCAAACTCCACACAGACAGTGACCCAAGCCGGGAATCGAACCCAGGTCCCTGGAGCTGTGAAGCAGCAGTGCTAACCACTGTGCTACCAGCCGTGTCGCCTGCCATTTATTAGTTGTCTGCGAATTGTTAATTATAATAGATTTGTTAATAGCAAATTGCAGATTCCAACAGCTGAGGAAGACGGTGAAACTTCAGAAAATCTTTAACCGAGCCACACAGAAAGCTCAGCCTATATGATATGATTGAAACCGCTTTAAATGAACTTTTGTCAATTTCTCATGTGTGGACAATGCCAGTCTACAACATCCATTTATTTAACCCGTGGACATTACCCCATAATGAAACCTGCCCTACCTGTATACATTTATTGTGTAAAGAAGGAACTGTTACTCTGTTTGATTATCATTTTAGATTAGAAGAGGTCATTGGGACTATGTTTGAGGCTGATGGAGTTGCTCATCATTTCTTATGATACAGTCTGATCAGGATCTGATTGTATCAAAGGGGCATCTGTAAGATGTAGCAAATCCATCAATTGGATGAACTCCAGAGGATACACAGACATTATATTAAACCTGATACAACATGGCCAATTTCAAGTGGAACAATGGACATTTTAAAGACAGTATTGTTTCAAAAGGTTACATTCAAGCAAAACGGCTGCAAACCAGACATCGGAATATACACCACCAGACCATTCAAGTCTTGAACAAAGGGGGCCATGAATCATGGCAAAGCTATCTGACGAGATTTGCTCTTATGCTATCCCCGACTTCCCTTGTCAGCCATAGTTGCCTTGCTCTCCCCTTAACATGCTTCCTCTTCCTTGGAATGAATTTACATTGTGCCTTCTGAATTATGCACAAAAACTTCTGCCACTGTTGTTGCACAGTCTTTCCTGCTAGGTTCCCTTTCCAATCAAGTCTGGCTAGCTCCTCCCTCATGGCCTTGTAGTTTCCTTTGCTCAATTGTAGCACTGTTATATCTGATTCCAATGTCTCCCTCTCAAACTGCAAGGGGTTCCTTCACCTTAAGTTCCCTGACCAAGTTTGCCTCACTACACATCACCAAGTCCAGAAGTGCCTGTTCCCTAGTGGGCTCTAGCTGCTCCAAAAATCCATCCCGTAGACATTCCACAAATTCTTTATCTTGGGATCCACTACCAACTTGATTTTCCCAGTCCACCTGCATATTGAAATCCCCCATGATGACTGTAATATTGCCCTTCTTACATGCCTTTTCTATCTCCTGATTTATTTTCTATCTGACATCCTGACTACTGCTAGAGGGCCTGTATTCTGATAGTGCCAGGGATTGTCAGAGGATACAACAAGATATAGATTGATTGGAGACTTGGGTACAAAAATGGCAGATGAAGTTTAATTTGGACAAATGTGAGGTGATACATTTTGGAGGATCAAATTTAAGTGTGAATTATACTGTAAACGGCAGAACCCTTATGAACATTAACACACAAAGGGATCTGGGTATGCAGTTCCACAGCTCCTTAAATGTGGCAACGCAGGTGGCCAAGATGATTCAGAAGGAATATGACAGGCTTGCTTTCACTGAATAGGGCATTGCGTACAAGAGTTGGGAAATCATGTTGCAGCTATATGAAACCTTGGTTAGGCTGCATTTGAAGTACTACGTGCAGTTCTGATCACTGCATTATCAGAAGGGTATGGAGGCTTTGGAGAGAGAGTGCAAAGAAGGTTCACCAGGATGTTGCCTGGTCTCGAGGGTCGTGACTATGAGGAGAGGTTGAATAAACTAGGATTGTTTTCACTGGAAAGACAGAGGCTGAGGGGACACCTGACAGATGTCTACAAAATTATGAGAGGCATATGGAGGGTGGATAGTCAGAGGTTTTTTCCCAGGGTGGAAATGCCAATTACAAGTGGGCACAGATTCAAGGTGAGAGGGGGAAGTTTAAGGGAGATGCGCAGGTAAGTATTTTATGCAGAGAATGGTGAGTGCCTGGAACGCACTACCAGAGGAGGTAATGGAAGCAAGTACATTAGCAACATTTAAGAGGATCTGATTAGGTACACGAATAGGGAGGGAATAGAGGGATACGGACTGAGTAAGGGTGAAAGGTTTTTTAAAATTTTGTCAGGGGACCATGATCAGCATAGGCTTGGAGGCAAAGTGGCCTGTTCCTGTGCTGTAATTTTCTTTGGTGCGGAGATGCCGGCGTTGGACTGAGGTGAGCACAGTAAGAAGTCTCAACACCAGGTTAACGTCCAACAGGTCCACTCGCACTCTCAAGGCCAACCACAACATTGTCATCAAACCAGCAGACAAAGGAGGTGCCACCGCCATACTGAACAGAACAGATTACTGCAAAGAAGTGTACCGACAAAAAAACAAATAAACCTGTTGGACTTTAACCTGGTGTTGTGAGACTTCTTACTGTACTTTTCTTTTTTCTTTGGTATAAAGAAGGCAAATTGTGTGTTGGCCTTTATTACAAAGGGATTTACTTGCAGATGTAACAAGTATAGAGCTTTAGTGAGACCACGTCTGGAGTATTGTATACAATTCTGGTCTCTTCACTGGAGGAAGAATATACTTGTCATTGAGGGAGTGCAATGGAGGTTCACCTGACTATTCCCTGGATTGGCAAGGATTGTTTTATGATGAGAGATTAAAGGAACCAGGCCTGAATAAAACCAGGGTCATACTCTTAGAATAAGGGAGAAGTCTTTTAAGACTGAGATGAGGAGGAATTTCTTCCGAGAGGGTGGTGTACCTTGGAATTCTCTACTCGAGAGGGCTGTGGAAGCACACTAATTGGGCTGGTTCAGTACAGAAATCAATAGATTTCTGGAGTTAATGAAATCAATATCAATACCTCCATATCATCAGCCATGACCTAATTGAATTAGAGACCGACCTGATGGGTAGAATGGCCTAGTACATTTCTGCATACAGAATTTTTGGTTGATTAATGATACCAACAACACCTTGTTTAGCAAAACCATTTTTATCTGCCAGAATTAATCTCATTCATTTCTCATCCCGTTTCTATCATTGAAACCCCGATCAATGCCCTCATCAACTCGAGGCTGGACTGAATGAATACCCTCACACTAACCTCCCAAACTCAATCATCCCAAACACAAACTCGTCCAAACTTCTACATCCAACATCCTTACTAAATTCTGCACGTGAATAACCTGCCCCAGTCAATGTCCCTCAGTGACCCTCTGGGAGGAATTTTCCCATCCCGCCCGCCACGGGAATCATAGCAGGCAGGGGGCGGACCATGGAAAGGTCTGCTAACCTTGGGTAGGATTTTCCAGTTTTGGGGCGAGCGCAGCCAGAAAATCCCACCCTCTGTTTCCAGTTCAAAATTCATACCATGGCCTCCTTCCACCCTCCCTCATACTGCTGCACATATTCAAACCTCTATCAACACTTGTGGAAAGATTCTCTGGTCTCCCAGCCACATGTTTTTCGGCGGTGAGATCTTTTGGTGCTGCTGCAGTCAATAGGATTTCCCATTGATTCCACTCCATGTCGCCAGGAAACCTGCGGTAGGGATGTGCCGTGAGCGGGACCTGAAGATTCCACCGGCATGAGCAGCTGGAGAATTCCAGCCTAAAACTCTTCTCAACATTCATACTTTGCACTGGAATAGTAACTTACAAAAGGAAATTTTAGGCATAAATGCAAAAAAACAACTGCAGGGCGTGGGGAAATAGGAGGAAAATGAGGCTACTTTGGATATTTTTTTTAAAAGAGCCAGTAGAAACAAAATGAGATGAATGGCTTCCATCTATATCGTCAATTATTAACTAAATAACACGTCAAAAAGATCAACGAGGCTTTTGAAGTTAAAGCCTTATCCATTCCCCATTTCAAACTATTAAATGCTGAGAATAATAGTAACTCAGATTTAACGCACCTGGATCCTGAGTCTTTCTTGGCCTCGTCCTTGTGCTTTGTTGAATTAAGTTCATGTGTCTTCATGCTTGTAGTTACTTCCTGATCTGAAAGCTGGTCATTTCTCCGCAGTTTACCTCCTCCATGTTTGGTTCCTTCTCTGCAGGAGAGCTGCTCAGTTGCTGAAAGTACATTAGAACAAGAGATACAGAAAGTTGGGCTTTGTGACATCGCTCCCAAAACCTGGTACCTGAATGAAATGGGATGGGTAATGTGAGTAATGTCAGGAAGGGTGTGAGAGGTAAAAGTATAAGTGTGTCTTACTGGAAGGGATGTGGGTTATCACCAAGTATTACTGAGAGACTTGTGGTAAATAAAGCTTTACTGACATTACTGAGACAGGTGGGTATACCTCAGTAGGGATTAGTGAGACAAAACTGGACTATGTCAGCAAGTAAAAATGGGAGCCAGGGTATGAGAGAGCATTACGGAAAGGCGTGGTGTTTATCATGGAGCTTTATTTACCAAGGTAGTCGAGGTGCATGTTTGGATCTTTTACTGAGAGTAGTGTGGGGAATATCAGAGAGCACGACAGTAATAATTATGATTGTGTAATCATGTAATAATTATGTAATAATTATGACAGCTGTCAGACAGTATTAAAATGTGGGATATATTAGAGAATTGTGTGTGGAGTTATGGCAAATATTATAGAGTTATTGTAATGGATATATTGGAGTGTGTCCCTGGGAAGAGAGTGCAATATATTAGAATGGTATTGTGGGACTCATGAGGTATATCAGTGCTTTCCTGTGCAGGGAGTGGGATACATGATAACGGCATTGTGTGGAATTTTCAGTCCTAAATTAGTTACAGATGAAATTATTACAGTATTTGTTGTTCTGCAGCTTGATAAGAATATTGTTGGTTAAGTACGGTAAGGTTGGAATGTCAGTCAATCTATTCACAATGCATGTTCCCAGCAGTTTTCACACAAAATATTTCCCTTTTGTTCAGAAACCCACAAGAACCGAGGCCCATATCACACACAAAATCAAGGTTAAAGAAAGACCGAATAAATAAGAGTGTCTATTGGGAATGCTCTGCCCACTTTGGTAGTGAAAATAGGAAGGCCAATTATTATTTGAATGGGTGCGAAGTGAGACAGGTGGATACTCAGCGAGACCTTGGTATCCTGGTGCATCAGTTGCTGAAAGTAAGCGCACAGATACAGCAGGCAGTAAAGAATGCAAATGTTATGTTGGCTTCACAGCAATAGGATTTGAGTCTCGGAATAGGTATGTTTTACTGTAATTGTACAGGGCAACAGTGAGGCCACACCTGGAATATTGTGTGCAGTTTTGATTTCCTTACCTGAGGAAGCATGTCCTTACCATAGAGTGGAGATGCCGGCGTTGGACTGTGCTTACCATAGAGTACAGGAAAGGTTTACCAGGCTGATTCCTGAGATGGCAGGTCTGTTATATGAGGAGAGACTAAGTCGGTTAGGATTGTATTCATTGGAGTTTAGAGTAGTAAGTAGGGATCTCATAGGAACTTTAAAAATTCTAACAGAATTAGATAGAGTAGATTCAGAAAGAATGTTCCCAATGATGAGGAAGTCCAGAACTAGAGGTCATAGTTTGAGGAGAAGGAGTAAATCTTTTAGGACTGAGATGAGGAGAAAGAAAGATCTTCACCCACAGAGTGGCAAATCTGTGGAATTCACTACCACAGAAAGTAGTTGAGGCCAAAACATTGTGTGATTTCAAGAAGAAATTAGATATAGCTCTTGGGACTAAAGGGATCAAGGGATATGGAGGAAGGTGGGATCAGGATGTTGATTCTGATGATCAGCCATGATCAAAACGAATGGTGGAAATTAATGCAGTGAGACATGATGTCAACAGGAGACATCCATACTTTCGACACAAGCTGCCATGTAACAACCTCTTTAACGCAAAGGTCTGGTGACCACTGTTAAAGGTCTCTTACTCACCTTGTTGATCCTCAATCTCTGTTTGCACTTTCCCAACTTCCACTGCTGACATGGTTACTGCTGGAATAACTGAGCTGTGATTTAAGCTGCAACAAAGTATTAAAATATTTCATTGTAAACGCTGTGTTTTCTCTTTTTATCCCAGACAGTGAAATATGTCTGAGCTAAAGATTGATCAGTGATGCTAATCTCAGGACACTTTTATAGGCTTCCCATTTTTATTTGGCCTTTTTGATTGATTAGTAACACCAGTGTTAAAAAATGCTTTTGTCTGCCAGTGTGAATTAATTTCATTCTGTTCCCATCTCCCCCTTCTATCATTGAAGCCCTGATAAATTCCCTCATCAATCCAAGGCTTTACATATTGTATACTCTCAGATGAACCCCTCACGATGAATCGTCCACAACACCTGGAGGAGAATGAGAGGAAAACGACACTGGGACACCAGGACAGACAGCCAGCAGCACTTTGAGGAGTGTGAGAGTGGAGCATTTAGAAGATTTAAGCTAGTGGTAGAGTAGTGCAGTACTGAGATTTAGAGTGGTCCTAGTCTGTCGTCCGTGGTAGGGAAGTTGTTGGAGAGGATTCTTAGAGACAGGATGTATGTGCATTTAGAACGGAACAATCTCATTAGTGACAGACAGCATGGTTTTGTAAGAGGGAGGTCGTGCCTTACAAATTTGGTGGAGTTTTTTGAGGAAGTGACAAAAACGGTTGATGAAGGAAGGGCCGTGGATGTCGTCTATATGGATTTCAGTAAGGCATTTGACAAAGTCCCACATGGCAGGTTGGTTAAGAAGGTTAAGGCTCATGGGATACAAGGAGAAGTGGCTCGATGGGTGGAGAACTGGCTTGGCCATAGGAGACAGAGGGTAGTGGTCGAAGGGTCTTTTTCCGGCTGGAGGTCTGTGACCAGTGGTGTTCCGCAGGGCTCTGTACTGGGACCTCTGCTATTTGTGATATATATAAATGATTTGGAAGAAGGTGTAACTGGTGTAATCAGCAAGTTTGCGGATGACATGAAGATGGCTGGACTTGCGGATAACGAAGAGCATTGTCGGGCAATACAGCAGGATGTAGATAGGCTGGAAAATTGGGCGGAGAGGTGGCAGATGGAGTTTAATCCGGATAAATGCGAAGTGATGCATTTTGGAAGAAATAATGTAGGGAGGAGTTATACAATAAATGGCAGAGTCATCAGGAGTATAGAAACACAGAGGGACCTAGGTGTGCAAGTCCACAAATCCTTGAAGGTGGCAACACAGGTGGAGAAGGTGGTGAAGAAGGCATATGGTATGCTTGCCTTTATAGGACGGGGTATAGAGTATAAAAGCTGGAGTCTGATGATGCAGCTGTATAGAACGCTGGTTAGGCCACATTTGGAGTACTGCGTCCAGTTCTGGTCGCCGCACTAGCAGAAGGACGTGGAGACGTTAGAGAGAGTGCAGAGAAGGTTTACCAGGATGTTGCCTGGTATGGAGGGTCTTAGCTATGAGGAGAGATTGGGTAGACTGGGGTTGTTCTCCTTGGAAAGACGGAGAATGAGGGGAGATCTAATAGAGGTGTATAAGATTATGAAGGGTATAGATAGGGTGAACAGTGGGAAGCTTTTTCCCAGGTCGGAGGTGACGATCACGAGGGGTCACGGGCTCAAGCTGAGAGGGGCGAAGTATAACTCAGATATCAGAGGGACGTTTTTTACACAGAGGGTGGTGGGGGCCTGGAATGCGCTGCCAAGTAGGGTGGTGGAGGCAGGCACGCTGAGATCGTTTAAGACTTACCTGGATACTCACATGAGCAGCCTGGGAATGGAGGGATACAAACGATTGGTCTAGTTGGACCAAGGAGCGGCACAGGCTTGGAGGGCCGAAGGGCCTGTTTCCTGTGCTGTACTGTTCTTTGTTCTTTGTTGTTTACATAATAGTGTATTTAGTATTTTTAGTAAGAATTTAAAACTTGGAACCATCTAGTTAGTTGTAAATTAATTTAATAGAAGTGTATTTTTAATGAAATAGTTGCTAGAGGGTAGAAATGGCAGTCAGTGGGGTAGTATGCTTATCCTGTGAATGTGGGAAATCAGACAGTTCGAATGACTACATCTGCAGGAAGTGTGTCCAATTGCATCTCCTGTCGGACTGCATGGATTGGTTGGAGTGGCAGTTGGACACACGTAGGAGCGTGCAGGAGCTGGAAAGCATCATAGACAGGAGATTTTAGAGATGAGATCACACCTAAGGTTCAGGAAGATAGATGGGTGACCATTAGAAGGGGCAGGCAGACAGTGCAGGAGTTTCCTGTGGATATCTCCCTCTCTAACAAGTATACCGTTTTGGCTACCGTTGGGATGACAACAGCAGCAGCCAGAGCAGAGGCACAGCAGCTGGCTTTGTTGTACAGAAGGGAGGATTAAAGTGCAGGAGAGCAGTAATAGGGAACTGTATAGTCTGGGGAACAGATAGGCATTTATGTGGCCACAAAAGAGACTCCAGGATGATGTGTTACCTCCCTGGTGCCAGGGTCAAGGATGTCTCTGAGGGGGAGACGGACATTCTCAAAAGGGAGGGCGAACAGCCAGAGGTCGTGGTACACATTGGTAAAAACGACTTAGGCAGGAAGAATGATGAGGTCCTGCAAAGGGAGTTAGGTAGTAATTTGAAAAGCAGGACCTCGAGGGTTGCAATCTCAAGATTACTTCCTGTGCCACATGCCAGTGAGGCGAGGAATAGGAAGCTAGTACAATTAAATACACAGCTAAAGCGCTGGTATAGGAGGGAGGACTTCAGATATGTGGATCATTGGGGTGTCTTCCAGAGCAGATGGGACTTGTACAAGAAGGACAGGTTCCACCTAAACTGGAGGGGCATTAATATCCTGATGTGGAGATGCCGGCGTTGGACTGGGGTAAACACAGTCAGAAGTCTCACAACACCAGGTTAAAGTCCAACAGGTTTATTTGGTAGCAAAAGCCACTAGCTGTCGGAGCGCTGCTCCTTCGTCAGGTAAGTGGGAGTTCTGTTCAGGAACAGGGCAGATAAGGACACAAACACAATTTACAAAATAATGGTTGGAATGAGAGTCTTGACAGGTAATCAAGTCTTAAAGGTACAGACAATGTGAGTGGAGAGAGCGTTAATCACAGGTTAAAGAGATGTGTATTGTCTCCAGACAGGACAGTTAGTGAGATTTTGCAAGCTCAGGCAAGTTGTGGGGGTTACAGATAGTGTGACACGAACCTAAGATCCCGGTTGAGGCCGTCCTCATGTGTGCGGAACTTGGCTATCAGTTTCTGCTCAGCGACTCTGCATTGTCGTGTCTCGTGAAGGCCGCCTTGGAGAACGCTTACCCGAAGATCAGAGGCCGAATGCCCGTGACCGCTAAAATGTTCTCCAACAGGAAGAGAACACTCTTGCCTGGTGATTGTCGAGCGGTGTTCATTCATCCCTTGTCGTAGCGTCTGCATGGTCTCCCCAATGTACCATGCCTCGGGACATCCTTTCCTGCAGCGTATCAGGTAGACAACGTTGGCCGAGTTGCAAAAGTATGTACCGTGTAGCTGGTGGATGGTATTCACACGTGAGATGCTGGAATCCGTGTCGATGATCCGGCACGTCTTGCAGAGGTTGCTGTGGCAGGGTTGTGTGGTGTCGTGGTCACTGTTATCCTGAAGGTTGGGTAGTTTGCTGCGGAACACTACAGACAGTTATCCGCAGATCTGACCAAAGAACACACCCGTCAACCCAACAGACTGATCAAGACCTTTGATCCGGACCTTCAGAGCACCCTCCGTGCTCTCACCCCAAGTACTCCCCGCGTTGGAGATCTCTACTGCCTCCCGAAGATACACAAGGCAAACACACCCGGCCGTCCCATCGTATCGGACAATGGGACCCTGTGCAAGAATCTCTCCGGCTACGTCGAGGGCATCCTGAAACCCATTGTACAAAGAACCCCCAGCTTTTGTCACGACACTATGGACTTCCTACAGAAACTCAGCACACATGGAGCAGTTGAACCAGGAGCACTGCTCGTCACAATGGATGTCTCGGCACTCTACACCAGCATCCCCCACGACGATGGCATTGTTGCAACTGCCTCAGTACTCAACGCTGACAACTGCCAGTCTCCAGATGCAATTTTAGAACTCATCTGCTTCATCCTGGACCACAATGTCTTCACCTTCAACAACCAGTTCTTCATCCAGACACACGGAACAGCCATGGGGACCAAATTCACACCTCAATATGCCAACATCTTTATGCACAGGTTTGAACAAGACCTCTTCCACCGCACTTGC
Organism: Mustelus asterias; assembly: GCF_964213995.1. Taxonomy (NCBI): domain Eukaryota; kingdom Metazoa; phylum Chordata; class Chondrichthyes; order Carcharhiniformes; family Triakidae; genus Mustelus; species Mustelus asterias. Next base: position 70,576,937 of record NC_135804.1, on the reverse strand, counting down.
AACACGGCCAACGTTGTCTACCTGATACGCTGCAGGAAAGGATGTCCCAAGGCATGGTACATTGGGGAGACCATGCAGACATTGTGACAATGGATGAATGAACACCGCTCGACAATCACCAGGCAAGAGTGTTCTCTTCCTGTTGGGGAACACTTCAGCGGTCACAAGCATTCGGCCTCTGACATTTGGGTAAGCGTTCTCCAAGGCGGCCTTCACGACACATGACAACGCAGAGTCGCTGAGCAGAAACTGATAGCCAAGTTCCGCACACATGAGGACGGCCTCAACCGGGATCTTGGGTTCATGTCATACTATCTGTAACCCCCACGACTTGCCTGGGCTTGCAAAATCTCACTAACTGTCCTGGCTGGAGACAATACACATCTCTTTAACCTGTGTTTAACGCTCTCTCCACTCACATTGTCTGTACCTTTAAGACTTGATTACCTGTAAAGACTCGCATTCCAACCATTATTTTGTAAATTGAGTTTGTGTCTTTATATGCCCTGTTTGTGAACAGAACTCCCACTCACCTGACGAAGGAGCAGCGCTCCGAAAGCCAGTGGCTTTTGCTACCAAATAAACCTGTTGGACTTTAACCTGGTGTTGTGAGACTTCTGACTGCATTAATATCTTGGCAGGGAAGTTTGTTAGTGTCACTCGGCAGGGTTTAAACTAGTGTGGCAGGGGAACCAGAGCAATAGGTCAGCAAGTGAAATGACCAAGGAGGAGTTAGAAACTAAGGCCAGTAAGATTACGAGGAAGAACAGACAGGGAGAGGTTACTGAACATGGTGAGACTGGTGGTCTGAAGTGCATTTGTTTTCACGAGAAGTAAAGACAGATGGACTTAGAGCTTGGATTAGTACATATAACTATGATTTTGTAGGTATTACAGAGACTTAATTGAGGGGACAAGACTAGCAGCTTAACATTCTGGAATTTAGATGTTTCAGGCATGATAGAGAGGACGTAAAAGAGCTGGAAGAGCTGTGTCACTGATGAGGGAGAACATCATACTGAGAGAGGACACCTTGGAGGGCTCATCCAGCGAGGCCATATGGGTCGAGCTCAGGAATAGGAAGGGTGCAATCACTTTGATGAGGTTGTATTACAGGCCACCCAACAACTAGTGGGAGAAATATGAACAGATCTGTGGACAGATTATGGAAAAATGTAAAACAAACAGGGTTTTTGTGGTGGGTGATTTTAACTTCCCCTATATTGACTAGGACTCCCATAAAGCCTGAAGCTTGGATGCGAGGGAATTTACATCCGGAAGGTTTTTTGAAGTAATATGTAAATAGTCTGGGGGTGGGGGGGTTGGTAGTTCAAAATTCATACCATGCCCTCCTTCGAACCTCGATTAAACTGCTGCACATATCTATCACTCTATGAACACTGTCGCACTCCTCACCACTCATACCTTAAAGTGGAACAGTAACTTACACGTGGAAAATGCATAAACGTTCAATGCAAAAAAAATGCAGGTCTATGATAGAAGAGTTTCACTGAAAATAAATGTTCAAAAGAATAATCATAAAGTTTTTGAAGTTAAAGAATAGCTTCACCCCTCCCCACTAGAGAAAACTATTGGAGCAAAAAGCACCAATAACTCGGGTTTAACGCGACAATCTCCTCACTAGAATTCAGAGTCATTCTTGGCCTCTTCCTTGTGCTTTTTTGAATTAGGTTCATGTATCTTCATGCTTTCAGTTACTTCCTGGTCAGAACGTTGGTCATCTTTCTGCAGTTTTCTTTCTCCATATTCTGTTCCTTCCCTGCAGGAGAGCTGCTCAGTTGCTGAAAGTACATTAGCACAAGAGACACAGAAAGTTGGGCTTTGTGACATGGCTCCCAAATCATATGCTGGTAGATGAATGAAATGGGACGGGTAGTGCGAGTCACGTTCGGAAGTGTATGAGTGGTAAAAGTGTCAGTGTGTCTTACTGAAAGAGATGTGGGATTATCACCAAGTGTTACTGAGAGACACGTGGTAAAGAAAGCTTGACTGACAGTATTGAGACAGGTGGATATACCTCTCAGTGTTACTGAGACAAAATTTGACAATATCTGCAAGTAAAAATGGGAGCGAATGTATGAGAGAGCACGAGAGGTGCTGTGTTTATCATGGTAGTTAAGGGGAGTGTTTGGGTTTTTGACTGAGAGTAATGTGGGGCATATCAGAGAGCACTACAGTAATAATTATGACATCTGTCAGATCATTAAAGGATACGAGTGAAATATATTAGTGAATGTTATTGTGTGAAGTTATGGCAAATATAGAGTTATTCCAGTAGGTTTTGGGATATAGTGGATTGTGTTTCTGGGAAGAGAGTGTGATCTTTTAGAGTGGTATTGTGGGGTTTATGAGGTACATCAATGTGTTTTCCTATGCCGAGTGGGACATATGAGAACAGTACTGTGAGGAATTTTGATATTAGCTACGACTGAGGTTATTACAATATTTGTTTTTCTGCAGCTTGATAAGAATATTGCTGGTTCAGTTTGCAAGTTTTGGAATATTTTCTGTAGCTACGGCAGTCAATCAATTCATGATGCATGTTCCAATAATTTTCATACAAAGTATTTCCCTTTTGTTCAGAAACCCACAAGAACTGAGGCCCACACCATACATACAGCCAAAGTTAAAGAAAGACTGGGTAAATAATGGAATGTCTATTGGGAATGTTCTGCCCAAATCAGGGTTGTCTCATTGAAATCAATGCAGTGAGACATGGTGTCAAAAGGAGGCATCTGTACCCTCGACACAAGCTACCACTTCGCAGCCACTAAAATGCAAAGTTCTGATCATCACTGCTGAAGGTCTCTTACCTTGTTGATCCTCAATCTCTGCTTGCACTTTCCCACCTCCCATTGCTGACATGGTGACTGCTGGAATAACTGAGCTGTGATTTAAACAGCAACAAACAAAGTATTAAATTATCACATTATAAACTCTATGAGCGGGATTCTCCAGCCCCGCTCGCCCGAAAACTGGAGATTCGCGCCCCAAAACCGGACCTTTACATGGTCCACTTCCCACCCGCTAGAATTCCAGTGGCGGGCGAGATGGGAGAATTCTGGCCTGTGTTTCCTCCATTTATCCCTGACAGTATGTCTAAACCAAAGATTGATAGTAATGCTAATCTCAGGACACTTTTACAGGGTTTCCCATTCCTATTTGGCATTTTTGATGATTAAGAATACCAACAGCACTTCTGTGATCAAAAACACTTTTGTCTGCCACTGTGAATTAATCTCGCTCTGTTTCCTATCTCCTCCTTCTTTCTGTCTTTGAAACCCTGATCAATTCCCTCATCAACCTGAGGCTTGACTTATTTAATACCCTCACACTCAATTAACCGAACACAAACTCATCCAAAACCCTTACTAAGTTCTGCACACGTATCACTTGCCCGGGTCGCTTCATCAGCACTGTCTCTCAGTGACGCTCTGTCTCCAGTTCAAAATTCATACCATAGCCACCTTCCAGCCTCGATTAAATTGTTGCACATATCCATCACTCTATGAACACTATAGCACTCCCCTCCACTCACACCTTAATGTGAAATAGTAAAATACACATGGAAAATGCATAAAACTGTTAAATGCAAAAAGAATGCAGGTCTATGACAAAAGGCATTCACTGAAATTATATATAAAAAAAAATCAATAAGATGTTAAGTTAAAGAATGGCCTCCCCTCCATCATTGCAGGAGTAAAGAGCAATAATAACTCAGATTTAACACACAATCTCCTCACCTGGATCCCGGATCCTGCTTGGCCTCATCCTCCTGCTTTGTTAAATTGTGTTCACGTATCATGCTTTTAGTTACTTCCTGATCTGAAAGCTGGTCATTTCTCTGCAGTTTACCTTCTCCATGTTCTGTTCCCTCACTGCAGGAGATCTGCTCTGTTGCTGAAAGTACATTAGCATAAGAGATACAGAATGTTGGGCTTTGTGACACTGCTCCCAAAATATATGCTGGTACCTGAATAAATGGTATGAGGAATGTTGGGAAGATTGTAAAAGGTAAGTGGCAGTATATCTTACTGAAAGACACACAGAGACATGTAGTAAAGGGAGCTTTACTGACATTACTGAGACAGATGGGTATACCTCACTAAGTATTACTGAGACAAAATTGGACTATATCAGTAAGCAAAAATGGAAGTGAATGCACAAGACAGCACAAGCGAGCGGTTCATCATGGAGCTTTACCAAGGTAGTCGAGGGGAATGTTTTGGTCTTCTACTGAGAGTAGTGTGGGACATATCAGAGAGTTCTACAGTAATAATTATGACATCTGTTAGACAGCATTCACGTGATGGGAGTGGGATATATTAGAGAATGTTATTGTGTGGAGTTATGGCAAATATAGAGTTATTGCTGTGGGATTTGGGATATATTGGAGTGTTTTCCTGGGAAGAGAGTGCGATATTTTAGAGTGATATTGTGGGGTTTATGAGGTATTTGTGTGTTTTCCTATGCCGAGTGGGACATACGAGAACTGCGCTGTGTGGGATTTTGGGTCATATATTAGTTACAGATGAGATTATTACAGTATTTGTTATTCTGCAGCTTGATAGGAATATTGCTGGTTGGTCCAGCACGGTAAGATTGGAATGTTTTCTGTAGCTGCTGCAGTCAATTTACAATGCGTGTTCCAGTCATTTTCACACAAAATATTTCCCTTTTGCTCAGAAAGCCACAAGAGCTGAGGCCCACACAACACACAAAGTTAAAAGACTGGGTAAATAAGGGTGTCTCTGTTGGGAATGCTCTGCCCACATCAGGGTTGGCTTATTGAAATCAATACAGTGAGATATGGTGTCAACAAGAGACATCTGTACCCTCGACACAAATTACCATGTAGCAGCCGCTTAAAAGCAAAGGTCTGGTCACCACTGCTGAAAGTCTCTTACCTTGTTGATCCTCAATCTCTGTTTGTCCTTTCTCATCTCCCATTGCTGACAAGATGACGGCTGGAATAACTGTGCTGTGATTTAAACAGCAACAAAGTATTAAAATATTTCACTATAAACTCTGTCTCCTCCTTTTATCCCTGACAGTATAATATGTCTGAACTGAAGATTGATCAGTTATGCTAATCTCAGGACACTTTTACAGGGCTTTCCATTCCCATTTACCCTCAGACTAGCCCCTCAAACTCAATTATCCACAAACACAAATTCATCCAAAACTCTGCATCCAACATCCTTACTAAATTCTGCACACGTATCACTTGCCCCTGATCCCTTCATCACCTCCGTCCCTCAGTGACACTCTGTCTCTAGTTCAAAATTCATACCATGGCCACCTTCCAGGCCTGATTAAACTGCTGCATATATCCATCACTCCATAAACGCTACAGCACTCCTCACCAGTCACACCTTAAAGAGGAACGGCAAATTACACGTGGTATGTTAAAAGCAGAAAGAATGCAGGTCTATGATGAAAGCAATTCATTGAAAATAGATGATAAAAAGAAATTTCTAAAGTTTTTGGAAGTTAGAAAATAGCCTCACCACTCCCCCACTACAGGATACTACTGGAGCAAAGTTTAACACAATGGTCTTCTCACCTGAATCCCAAGTCCTTCTTGGCTTGTCCCTCATGTTTTGTTGAATTGTGTTCATGCATCTCCATGCTTTTAGTTACTTCCTGAGCAGAAAATTTGTCACCTCTCTGCAGTTTACTTTCTCCTTCATTTCCCACAGGTTCTGTTCCTTCCCTGTAGGAAGGTTGCTCAATTTCTGCAAGTACATGAGCACAAGAGATACAGAAAACTGAGCTTTTGCAATTGTTACCCCCACACTCAAATGATGTGCTGGTGTCTACATGAAAAGTGATTTGTGCAATGTGAGTATCTGTGAGGGGTGAGAACAATATCAATGTTACTGATACATGGGTACGAAATATCAGAGAACATCATGGAAAGGTGTGGAATATATCATGGAGCTTTATGCAGACAGGTCATATGGGGCAGCACGGTGGCACAGTGGTTAGCACTGCTGCCTCATAGTGCCAGGGACCTAGGTTCGATTCCCAACTTAGGTCACTGTCTATGTGGTGTTCGCATGTTCTCCCCGTGTCTGCGTGGGTTCCTCAGAGCGCTCTGGTTTCTTTCCACAGTCCGAAAGATGTGCTGGTTAGGTGCACTGGCCATGCTAAATTCTCCCTCAGTGTACCCGAGCAGGCGCAGGAGTGTGGCGACTAGGGGATTTTCACAGTAACTTCATTTCAGTGTTGATATAAGCTAATTTTGACTTATAAATAAACTTTATGTATATCTGGGTTCATAGAAACCCTACAGTGGAGAAAGAGGCCATTGGGCCCATCGAGTCTGCACCAACCACAATCCCACCCAGGCCCTACCCCCTTATCCCTACACATTTACCCGCTAATCCCTCTAACCTACGCATCTCAGGACACTAAGGGGCAATTTTAGCATGGCCAATCAACCTAACCCGCACATCTTTAAACTGTGGCAGGAAATCGGAGCACCCAGAGGAAACCCACGCAGACACGAGGAGAATGTGCAAACTCCACACAGACAGTGACCCAAGCCGGGAATTGAACCCAGGCCCCTGGAGCTGTGAAGCAGCAGTGCTAACCACTGTGCTACTGTGCCATTCAATACCAAGAGAACAGTAGGATATACAGAAAGCATTATGGTGATATTTAGTTACTTATTTAGTGATTGCAAAGCCCTGAAACCAAGTGATAACCTTGTCATTTCATAGGAATCATAGGAACCCTACAGTACAGAAAGAGGCCATTCGGCCCATCGAGTCTGCACCGACCACAATCCCACCCAGGCCCTACCCCCATATGCTGAGTTTAAGGTGATTAATCCACAGGGGATAAATGCAACTTAACTTTGCTCGTCACATAAATACTGCAGCTACAAGTGCAGGTCAGAACTATGGCAAATACTTCCCAGATCCACAGCAAATACTGCCCAGCACCATGGCAAGTACTACCCAGAATCATGCTAGAAGTATATCAGATTGTGCAGTCTAGTTGTTAGATGTTGGGGCAATCACTGAAATGTTATTAAAAAATCTGAAGATCTATCTTTTTTACAGGCTGCATTAGCAACAGCTATCAGCAGCCAAAAATAAAAAAACACAAGCACTTAAAAGGGGTCCCGCAGCTCTCAAAACTCAGTCTGCGAGACATGGCTACCATTGCTGGCTTGGAGCCCACAACCCTAAAATCTGGAGATCCTGACCCACAGTTTGGGAACCTACTGCTTTAAGAATCAGAAAAACTAAAAAGAGCTTGTAACAATTGAAGTAGACTAGACCGGTTTCATCCTGTATTCAATAATAAAGGAACAGTTTTTTTAAGCATTTGTCTGAGTTTTACAGAGGAAGGAATCTGCATTTAAAAGTGGTATAAAATTAAACTAAACAAAGGAAAACACCCAGTGCTTATGGTACCCCATCCTGGGATAGTGGCTCCATCCCAGTCAATATTTATCCTTCAGCAACAGCATTAGCTTCTGAATAAGTGATCATTCTCAGTGTCCCAGACCCAAGTGTATCATTCAATAACCTTCCCTCCATCATAAGGTCAGACGTGGGGATGATTGCTGATGACTGCACAATATTCAGTATCATTCAAGACTCCTCAGATACTGAAAGAGTCTATGTCCAAATGCAGCAAGATCTGGACAATATCCAGGCTTGGGCTGCCAAGCAGCAAGTAACATTCACACCACACAAGGAAAGCCACCTCCAACAAGAGAGAATCTAACCATCACCCCTTGACATTCAATGGTATTATCATTGCTAAACCGCTCACTATCAACATTCTGGGGATTACCATTGACCAGAAACTGAACTGGACGAGCCATATAAGTACTGTGGATACCAGAGCCAGTCAGAGGCTGCAAATCCTGACGTTTAACTCACTTCCTGACTCCTCAAAGCCTGTCCATCATCTACATGGCATAAGTCAGGAGTGTGATGGAATACTCTCCATTTGCCTGGATGAGTGAAGCTTCAACAACACAAGGAACTCAACACCATCCAGGACAAAGCAGTGTGTTTGATTGGCACCCCATCTACAAACATCCAGTCCTTGCGCCAATTCCCAGTGGCAGCTGTGTGTGTCATCTACAAGATGCACTGAAGCAACTCACTAAGGCTCCTAGACAGCACCTTCCAAAGCCATGAATGCTACCATCTAGCAAGACAAGGGCAGAAGATGCATGGGAATATGACTTGGACAGGCTGGCTGAGTGGGCAAATACAATATAATGTGGATCGATGTGATGTTATCCGCTTTGATGGCGGAAACAGGACGGAAGATTATTATCTGAATGGTGGCAGTTTAGGAAAAGGGAAGTGCAACGTGACCTGGGTGTCATGGTGGAGCCATCACTGAAGGTTAGCATGCAGATACAGCAGGTGGTGAGGAAAGCTAATGGCATGCTGGCCTTCAAAGCAAGAAGATTTGAGTATAGGAGTAAGGATGTCTTGCTGCAGTTATATAGGGCCTTAGTGAGGCCACACCTTGAGTATTGTGTACAGTTTTGGTCTCTTAGTCTGAGGAGGGACATTCTTGCTATTGAAGGAGTCCAGCGAAGGTTCACCAGACTGATTCCTGGAATGGCAGGACTGACATATGAAGAGAGACTGGATCGACTGGGTTTGTACTCACTGGAATTCAGAAGAATGAGGTGGGGGGGGGGTGAATATCTCATAGAAACATATAAAGTCCTGATGGGATTGAACAGGCTAGCTGCTGGAAGAATGTTCCTGATGTTGAAGTGCAGAACTAGAGGTTACAGTCTAAATATAAACGGGTAAGCCATTCAGGACTGTGATGAGGAAGAACATCTCCACTCAGTTGTGAACCTGTGGAATTCTCTACCACAGAAAGCTTTTGGGGCAGTTCGATAGATCGTTCAAGAGGGAGTTGGATGTGGCCCTTGTGGCTAAATGGATCAAGGGGTATGGAGAGAAAATGGGAAACTGAAAGTGCATGATCAACCATGATCATATTGAATGGTGGTATAGGCTCGAAGGGCCAAATGGCCTACTCCTACTTTCTATGTTTCTATGTAATGCCACCACATGGAAGATCCTCTCCAAATCACACACCACCTGCACAGGGACCCTGGCCTGTCCTGAACCTGTTTAGCAAGGATCATTGTCACTGTGATAGTTCAATGAATGGTAGGACACTAGGAAGTTCTGTGGAACAAAGGGACCTTGGCGTGTTTATCCACAGATCTCTGAAAGTGGACGGGCATGTTGGCAGGGTGGTAAAAAAGACATATGGGACACTTGCCTTTATCAATCGAGGCAAAGATTACAAAACTAGGGAAGTCATGTTGGAGTTGTATAGAACTTTGGTGAGGCCACAGCTAGAATACTGCATGCAGTTCTGGTCGCCACATTATCGGAAGGGTGTGATTGCACTGGGGAGGGTGCAGAGGAGATTCAACAGGATGCTGCCTGGGATGGAACATCTAAGTTATAAAGAGAATTTGGATAGGCTTGAGTTGTTTTTGTTGGAGCAGAGAAGACTGAGAAGCGAACTGATAGAGATGTATAAGATTATGAGAGACATGGACAGAGTGGATAAGGAGAAGCTGTTTCCCTTAGTTGAAGGGCCAGTCACAAGGGGACATAGGTTTAAGGTGAGGGGCAGGGGGACGTGAGGAAAACTTTTTTTTACCCAGATGGTGGTGGTGGTCTGGAATGCACTGCCTGGGAGGGTGGTAGAGGTGGGTTGCCTCACATCCTTTAAAAAAGCATTTGGATGAGCACTTGGCTCATAACATTCAGGACTACGGGCCAAGTGCTAGCAGATGGGATTAGGTGGGAATTCAGGTGTTTCTAATGTATTGGTGCGGACTCGATGGGCCAAAGGGCCTCTTCTGCACTATATGAGTCTATGCTTTCAGTACTTTGGGAAGACTGGAAACAATGTAAGGAATTTAAACATGGTGGTTCAGGAGAGATGGGTACTGAATAAAGAATGTGATTGGGAGCAGTATGAGAAGTGTGTACCTAGAAGGAAATAAACTATAATATAAAGTGGTTTTGTGAGGAGGATGAGGTACAGTATAGAATGTTATTATGAGAGGTATTGGGGTATATCAGAAGGTGTTCCTGAGAAAGAAATGGGATATATTGCAGTGTAACATTGTGAGGGGGAGGTCACGGAAGCAGACACGATCGTGACTTTTAAGGGGCGTCTTGACAAATGAATGAATGGGATGGGATTAGAGGCATATGGTCCCCGGAAGGGTAGAGGGTTTTAATTCAGATGGGCAGCATGGTCACTGCAGGTTTGGAGGACCAAAGGGCCTTTTCCTGTAATGTCATTTTCTTTGTGCTTCGTTGTATGTTCAATGGAGAAACGTGAAGCCACTTTCTGGCATCCCAGATTCCTCTCCCTCCCTTGCACTTAAGTTTGTGTCCTGTGTTGCAGGAGCAGACCTGGACATGCCTGGGCCATCGGGAATGGCAGTCCCCACTGCAGCTCTCGCCCATGCTGAGACAGACAGCTCCAAAGACTCCTCGGAGGAAGCGGGTGAAGGGACTTCCGAGGGTGACACCTTTTTGGCTCAGCTTCCATCTCACAACTCACCATTCCAGATACTGTCACATCGGTGGGTCCAGTTAGTGGTGAAGCTTCTGGGTCACCCTCTGGTGAGCACAACACATCTGATAATGTACATTAGGTGGAGGAGGGAACTTCCGAGGCCTCTGGCACACACAAGCCTGCGGAGGCGAGGACTCAGCTGGCCCCAGGCTACAGGCTGGGTCTCTGAGATCACTTCTCCCTCACCTACTGGAGATGTAGCAACAGAGCCAGGCACCACACTGGACCAACTGCGAGGCTGTTGGGAGGAGACCCAAAGCATTCAGGTAAACCAGCTATCACCTCTCTTGCATGGTTGCCAGGCCAACACTAAGCGTGGCGTCCGCAGTGGGAAGCCTGGGGAAGGGAATCATCACCATGAGTGGCAGGCTCCAAGTGATTTCAAGCTTGTCTGTGTGTGTCAAGAAAGCTGCAAACTCCAGCAAAACACTAGAGCTTTCTGTGATAATCCCAAAAAAGTCATTTGTTTATAGGATTTGTTTGGTTGGAAGAGTGCATTTAGTGGTTAAGGTTTATACGATATCATGGTTATTCTTTCTGTGTAATTGTTTGTAATTGGTAAAAGTTATTGTTAATTTTCTATGTGTTAACTGTATTCTTAAATAAACTTTGTTTGATAAAAGCTCCCCAAGTGGGTCATTTGAATCATATCTGGAGCGAAACATCTTATGCTTACCCTAGCCAATTTCAAAGTACAAAACTTATGGTCAAGGCTAACTTCATAAAATACCTTGGAGTTTCTGACCTGGATTGTAACACCGGGAATGGAATATATTAGTGATATTGGAAGGGATTATTGCGACAGGTAGGGTTATTCTAGAAAATGTTGTGCAGCTTGATTGTAATATTGATGGTTGTCCAGGACTGTAAGGCTTTTTCTGTAGCTACTGCAACTTCACAGGCAATTAGTCAATTCCTATTTTATGAAATGAAGGTATTTCCCTGTATTCACAAACGTAGAGGAACCAAGGCCCATACTACGCACAGAGACCAAAGTAAAATAATACTGGGTTAAGAATGGAGTGTCTATCAGGAATATTCTTCCAGGCTCATCTAATTGAAATGAATGAGGTGGAAGATGGTGTCAACGGGTGGAATCCGCACCCTTGACACAGCTGCCTTGTAGCAGCTACTTAAACTCAATAGTCTGACCATCACTTCTAGAAGCATCTTACTCACCATGGTGATCCTCAGTCTCTGGATGCACCATCCCATCTCCCATTGCTGACAAAGTGACTGCTGGAATAACTGAGCTGTGATTTAAACAGCAACAAAAACAGTTCATTATAATCTTTATATTTACTCTTCATCCTTTACAGTCTAATAACTAAATAATGATCAGTGATGTTAATTTCAAGACACTTCTACAGGGCTTGCCATTCCGGTTTGCTCTTTTTTGTTGATTAATGACACCAGCGGTACTTCCGTTACCAAAAACACTTTCATCTGCCAGTGCGAATTAATCTCGCTCCATTCCCATTTCCATCTTTCTATTATTGAAACCCTAATTAATTCCTTCATCAACTCGAAGCATGAATACCCTCACATTAGCCTCTCAAACTCAATCATCCACAAACTTTAACTCAGCCAAAACTCTAGATCTATCATCAAGTTCTACAAATGCATTATTTTCCCCAACCTTTCATCGCAGCATCCTCAGTAATTCTCCACCTCAAGTTCAAAATTTATACATTGTTATGTGTATCCATCACTCTACGAACACAACACTTTTCCTCACCCCTCAGAGTCATAGAGTAATAGAGGTTAACAGCACAGAAACAGGCCCTTTTGCCCAATTTGTCCATGACACCCCTTTTTTTTAAACCACTAAGCTAGTCCCAATTGCCCGCATTTGGCCATATCCCTCTATACCCATCTTACCCATGTAACTGTCTAAATGCTTTTTAAAAAGACAAAATTGTACACACCTCTTCTACTACCTCTAGCAGCTTGTTCCAGACACTCCCCACCCTGTGTGAAAAAATTGCCCCTCTGGACTCTTTTGTATCTCTCCCCTGTCACCTTAAACCTATGCCCTCTAGTTTTAGACTCCCCTTCCTTTGGGAAAAAATGTTAACGATCTAGCTGATCTATGCCCCATTATTTTATAGACCTCTATGAGATCACCTCTTACACTTCAAGGAAAAAAGTCCCAGTCTATCCAGTCTGTCCTTATAACTCAAACCATCAAGTCCTGGTAGCATCCTAGTAAACCTTTTCTGCACTCTTTCTAGTTTAATAATATCCTTGCTATAATAGGGTGACCAGAACTGCACACAGTATTCCAAGTGTAGTCTTACTAATGCCTTGTACAACTTCAACCCTCGTACAACCCTCATATGCTATAGTGGAAAAAATGGAGGTTTTCCAAAGTTTGATGAGACACTTCGGAGTTCTGTGCAATATTTATATCTGCCACTTTTCTGCCAACTCCATCAGCCTGCTTGTGCCTTCTTGAACAAAGAGAGCGAAAACAGATGTAGCGAATGAGACTAGTTTAAAAAGGTAAGACAGAAAAGTTACAGTGGCAGACTTTTAATGAGATATTTAATAACTCTCAGAAAAGATTTAACCCAGTGAGAAAGGTTTTTTGAGAGGAGGGCATCATCCATGGCTGATTAAGGAAATTAAGGATAGTATTAACGTGAAAGAAAGACTGCAAATTTGCGAAGTTTAGTGGTAGGTTAAATTTCAAGAATCAATAAACATTGACAAACAAAAATGAGAGAGAAAGAAGAGTATGAGAGAAAGCTAGTTAATAATATAAAAACAGATAGCAAGAGTTTCTACAAATAATTAAAGAAGTAAAGAGTAATTAAAGCTAGTGTTGGTTCCCTAGAGAATGAGTCTGGGAAATTGATAATGGAAAACAAGGAATGTTGAACAGGTATTTTGTGTCTGTCTTAGAAAACTTTCCTAAACACTGGAACATCAAGAGGTGAGGGGGGGGGGGGGGGTGGGGGGGGGGGGGGGGGGGGGGGAGACTTAAAACAATCACCATTACTTTGGAAAAGGAACTGGCAAAATTAGACTATTAGACCTGACAAGGCCTCAGGACATTTTTTAAAAAATCATTCATGGGCCATGGGCATCGCTGGCTGGCCAACATTTATTGCCCATTCCTAGTTGCCTTTGAACAGAGTGGCTTGCTCAGCCATTTCAGAGGGCAGTTGGGAGTCAACCACATTGCTGTGGGTCTGAGTCACACATGGGCCAGACCGGATAAGGAGGACAGATTCCCTTTCCTGAAGGGAATTAGTGAACCAGATGGGTTTTTCCCAACAATGGTTTCGTGGTCATCAGTAGATTCTTAATTCCAGATATTTTTTATTGAATTCAAATTACATCATCTGCATGGTGGGATTCGAACTCAAGCCCCCAGAACATAACCTGAGTTTCTGGATTAATAGTCTAGCAATAATACTACTAGGCCATCACCTCCCCCGGTGTTGGCTGCATCCTAGGATCTTAAAACGAGAGGCTACAGAGATAGTAGAGACATTGGTTATAATCTTCCAAAATTCCTTAGATTCTGGAAAGAATCTACCTTTATTCAAGAAAGGAAGGAGACAGAAAGCAGGAAACTGCAGGCCAGTTAGCCTAACATCTGTCATAGGGAAATTGCTGAAATTCATTATTGAGGAGGTTATAACAGGTTATTTAAAATCTTAATTTGATCAGACAGAGTCAACATGATTTTGTGAAAAGGAAAACAGAGCATTTTGAGGAAGTAACAAGCAAGTTGGATAAAGGGGAATCTGTAGATGTGGGGTACTTAGATTTCCGGAAGGCAGTTGAAGGTGCCACATCACACTATGCTAGATAAAATTACATGGTATCAAATGTAATACATTAGCATGGATAACAGGTTGGTTAGTTAACAGGAAGCAGAGAGGACCTCAATGAGTCCTTTCTCGGTTGTCAAGGAGGTATAGAGTGTTGGTCTTATCTGAAAAAAGGAAGAGTTGTGTTAGAAACAGTTCAGAGAAGATTCACTTGACACATTCCTGGATGAGAGGCTTATCTTACAAAAAAAGGTTGAATAGCTAGGGCCTATAGGATTGGAATTTAGAAAAATGAGAGTTGATCTCATTGAAACATACAAGATCCTGAGATGACTTAGACAAAAGGGAAAATACTGAAAGAATTTTGGAGGATGTTTCCACTTGTGAGAGAGCCTAGAACCAGGGTACACAGTTTAAGAATGTGTGTTTAAGGCAGAGATGAGGACAAATGTTTTCTCTAAAAGAGTTGTTAGTTTTTGGAATTATCTTCCCGAGAAAGCAGTGAAGGCTGGGTCATTGAACTTACTCAAGGCAGAGTTGGAAAGATTTTTAAATCGACAAGGGAGTCAAGGATTATGTGGCCAGAAAGAAAAGTGGCATTGAGACCACAACCATCAGTCACATTCTTAAAGAATAACAGAGTAGGCTCGAAGGGCTGAATGGCCTACCCCTTCTCCACGGTCCTATGTGAAAAGATAATAGAGAGATGCAGTGGCAGATATTTAAGGAGACATTTCGTGACACTCAAAGATATATTCCATTCAGCAAGAAAAACACTTGGAAGAATGAACAATCCATGTTTAACCAGGAAAGTTAAAGATAGAAACACCAGCTCTGGGCTCTGCATATTAAGAGGAGCATGAAGGCATCAAAGGTAGTGCAGAAAAGATTCACAAGAATGGTTCCTGGGATGAGGAATTGAAACAAGGAAGAAAGAGATTAAAAGTAATTAGTAAAAGAAGAAAAAGTGATACAAGGAAAATAATTTTCACACAGTAAGTCGTTAGGGTTTGGAATGCATTGCCTGAAAGTATGGTGGATGCTGGATCAATTGAAGGATTCAAGAGGGAATCAGACAGAGGAAGAATGTGCACGGTTACAGGAGAAGGTAGCCAAAATATTATGAATCTGTAATTGTTCACATTCAAAGAAAAGGCAGATAATGCTGATAAGATTGTAAAACGTATGATCACTGTTCCTGAAGTGCTCTCTTACTGAAACTTTGATCACCTGGCCGGGCTCATTCCTCAAAACCAGGTCTAATATGGCTCCTTCCCAAGCTGGGCTATTTACGTACTGTTTCAAGAAACCCTCCTGGATGCTCCTTGCAAATTCTGCCCCATCCAAGCCTCTAGCAGTGAGTCTGACTCAAAATAAGGAATGTCCAGGGAGTTTCTTGAAACAGTATGTAAATAGCCCAACTCGGGAACAGTGATCATAATTCCATAAGTTTTAAGGTGCTTGTGGATAAGGACAAGAGTGGTCCTCAGGCAAAGATGTTAAATTGGGGGAAGACTTAACTAGAACAACATTAGGCAGAATCTGGAGTATAGATTGGGGGAGGCTTTTTGAGGTTAAATCAATGGCAGTTGATGATTGGAATTCAGAACCAGCATGTACTGGTGAGGATGAAGTATAAGTGTGTCAAGTATCGGGAACCCTGGATAACGACGGATATTGTGAGCCTTGTCAAAAAGAAAAAGGAAGGATTCGTAAGATCTAAAGAGCTTAGGACAAAAGAAGCTCTTGAAGAATATAAAGAACATAGGGAAGGAGTTAGGAGGGCTAAAAGAGGTCATGCAAAGTCCTTGGCAAACAGGATTAAGGAAAATTCTAAGGCATTTTATATGTATGTAAAGAGCAAGATGGTAGCCAGGGAAAGGGTTGGTTGACTCAAGGATAGTGGAAGGAATCTATGCTTGGAACCAGAGGAAATGGGCAAAATACTAAATGAATACTTTGCCTCAGTATTCACCAAAGAGAGGGATGTGATGGAGGTGGAGGCTAGTGTAGGATGTGTAGATATTCTGGGTCATGTCAATATTAAAAAGGTGGTGGTATTGGGAGTCTTAAAAAGCATTAAAGTAGATAAGTCTCCAGGGCCTGATAGGATCTACCCCAGAATACAGAGGGAGGCAAGGGCGGAAATTGCTGGGGCCTTGACAGAATTCTTTGTATCCTCATTGGCTACAGGTGAAGTTCCAGAGGACTGGAGGATAGCCAATGTTGTTCCATTGTTTAAGGGCAGCAGGGATAATCCAGGAAATTATAGGCTG
Organism: Mustelus asterias; assembly: GCF_964213995.1. Classification (NCBI taxonomy): domain Eukaryota; kingdom Metazoa; phylum Chordata; class Chondrichthyes; order Carcharhiniformes; family Triakidae; genus Mustelus; species Mustelus asterias. The sequence goes on along the minus strand of NC_135804.1, from coordinate 70,560,244 downwards.
GTGAGCCTCGAATCAGAGGTAGGGAAATTATTGGAAATGAATCTTAGGGACAGGATTTACTCACAATTAGAAACAAATTGACTTAGTGATAGACAGCATGGTTTTGTGAAGGGGAAGTCGTGCCTCACTAATTTGATTGTGTTTTTTGAGGAAGTGATGATGATGACAGACGAGGGAAAGGCAGCGCGTGACAGACGAGGGAAAGGCTTCAGGACAGCCTTTGACAAGGTACCTGGTAGACTGGTACAAAAGGTGAAGTCACAAGGGATCAGAGGAGAGCTGGCAAGATGGATACAGAACGGGCTTAGCCATAGAAAATAGAGGGTAGCAGTAGAGCGGTACTTTTCTGAACGGAAGGCTGTGACGAGCGGTGTTCCACAGGGATCAGTTCTGGGACCTTAGTTGTTTGTAATATATATATATATATAAATGATTTAGAGAAAAATGTAGCTGGTCTGATTAGTAAGTTCGCAGATGACACAAAAATTGATGGAGCTGCGGATAGTGAAGAGGATTGTCAGGTACAGCAAGATATAGACCGGTTGGAGACTTGGACGGAAAAATGGCAGATGGAGTTTAATCCAGACAAGTGTGAGGTAATGCATTTTGGAAGGTTTAATGCATGTAGGAATTATACAATACATGGTAGAACAGTTAGGAGTATTGACAGGCAGAGAGATCTGAGTGTACATGTCCACCAATCACTGAAAGTAGCAACACAGGTGGATAAGGTAGTCAAGAAGGCATATGGCAGGTTTGCGTTCATCGGTCAGGGCATGGAGTATAAAAATTGGCAGGTCATGCTGCAGCTGTACAGAACCTTAGTTAGGCCTCATTTAGAATATTGTGTACAATTCTGGTCACCACACTACCAGAAGGATGTGGATGCTTTGGAGAGAGTACTGGAGAGGTTTACCGAGATGTTGCCTAGCATGGAGAGCATTAGCTAGGAGAGGTTGGATAAACTTGGTTTGCTCTCACTGGAACGATGGAGGTTGAGGGTGACCTGATAGAGGTTTACAAGATTATCAGTGGCATGGACAGAGTGGATAGTCAGTTGCTCTTTCGTAGGGTAGAAAAGTCAAGTACTGGGGGACATTGGTTTTAGGTGCATGAGGAAACATTTAGAGAAGATGTGTGATGCAAGTTTCTTTACACCGAGGGTGGTGAATGTCTGGAGCGTGCTGCCTGGGGAGGTGGTGGGAGCAGGTACGATAGCAACATTTAAGGGCCAACCAGACGAACTCATGAATAGGATGGGAATGGAAGGATGCGGAGTCCGTAAGTGCATATGGTTTGAGGCAGGCATCATGATCGGCACGGGCTTGGAGGGCCAAAGGGCCTGTTCCTGTGCTGTACTTTTCTTCTTCTTTGTTCTTCTAAGCTTGTGTTAAACCAGAAGACTGGGAAAAGTTCAGAAAACAGCAAAGGATAATTTTTTAAAAAGACGGAGAAATTAGAGCACGAGAGTGAACAAGCAAGAAACAAAGACGGAGGGTAAACACTTCTCCAGGTATAAGGAAAAGAGTAGCCAAAGTAAGTATTAGTGCCATAGAGGATCATAGAATGCCTACAATGCACAAAGAGGCCATTCAGCCCATCGAGCCTGCACCGAGACCCGATCCCTGTAACCCCACGCATTTACACTGCTAGTCCACCGATACTAAGGAGCAATTTAACACCAATAAACCTATCCTGCATATCTTTGGAGTGTGGGAGGAAATCAGAGCACTCGGAGGAAATCCACGCAGACATCGGGACAATATGCAAACTCCACACAGACAGTGACCTAGGACCGGAATTGAACCTGGGTGCCTGGCACTAACCACTGTGCCACCGTACCGCCCAGACTGGGGAACTAATAATGGGAAAATATAAGATAAGAACATAAGAAATAGGAGCAGGAGTAGGCCATCTAGCCCCTCGAGCCTGCCCTGCCATTCAATAAGATCATGGCTGATCTGAATTGAATTAGTTCCACTTACCCGCCTGCTCCCCATAACCCCTAATTCCCTTACCGATCAGAAATCCATCTATCCGTGATTTAAACATATTCAACGAGGTAGCCTCCACCACTTCAGAGAATTCCAGAGATTCACCACCCGCTGAGAGAAGAAGTTCCTCCTCAACTCTGTCCTAAACTGACCCCCCTTTATTTTGAGGCTGTGCCCTCTAGTTCTGGTTTCCTTTCTAAGTGGAAAGAATCTCCCCACTTCTACCCTATCCAGCCCCTTCATTATCTTATATGCTTCTATAAGATCACGCCTCAGCCTTCTAAGCTCCAACGAGTACAAACCTAATCTACTCAATCTCTCCTCATAATCTACACCCCTCATCTTCGGTATCAACCTGGTGAACCTTCTCTGCACTCCCTCCAAGGCCAATATATCCTTTTGCAAATAAGGGGACCAAAACTGCACACAGTACTCCAGCTGCGGCCTCACCAATGCCTTGTACAGATGCAGCAAGACATCTCTGCTTTTATATTCTATCCTCCTCGCGATAAATGCCAACATCCCATTTGCCTTCTTGATCACCTGTTGTACTTGCAGACTGAGTTTTTGTGACTCATGCACAAGGACCCCCAGGTCCCTTTGCACTGTAGCATGTTGTAAGTTTTTTCCATTTAAATAATAATCCAATTTGCTATTATTTCTTCCAACGTGAATAACCTCGCATTTGCCAACATTATACTCCATCTGCCAGATCCTCGCCCACTCACTCAGCCTATTCAAATCTCTCTGCAGACTTTCCACTTCCTCCACGCAATTCACTTTCCCACTTTTGGAAATCCAAAAACACCACATCTACCGGTTCCCCTCCGTCAACCGTACTCGTCACATCTTCACAAAAATCCAGTAAGTTTGTCAAACACGATTTTCCTCTCATGAATCCCGAGAGGAAACAAGGACATCAAACAATAATTAATGACTGGATTAATTCACTGGATTGAAACACTAACATTGTACACCTCAATTCAGGAAAGCAAGGAGGCAGAAAGCTGGAAACTAAAGCTCAGTTATTACTGGGCTGCTTGAATGCATTGCAGTTGAAAGGCATTTCCTGCTAGTGTGGAAGTTAAAATGCTCAGATTTTAAAAATCATGCTTTCTCTGTAACAGCTTGTGAGAATGTTATCAGTTGCAAACCTTCAAGGGAGCCTGTCTGCTTTCAGGATAATGGGGCGGCACGGTGGCACAGTGGTTTGCACTGCTGCCTCACAGCTCGAAGGACCTGGGTTCAAATCTGGCCTTGGGTCACTGTCTGTGTGGAGTTTGCACATTCTCCTCGTGTCTGCGTGGGTTTCCTCCGGGTGCTCCGGTTTCCTCCCACAGTCCAAAGATGTGCAGATTAGGTTGATTGGCCATGCTAAATTGCCCCTTAGTGTTCCAGGATGTGTTGGTTAGAGGGATTAGTAGGGCAAATATGTGGGGAGGCAGGGCCTGGGTAGGATCGTGGTCAGTGCAGACTTGATGGGCTGAATGACCTCCTTCTGCACTGTAGGGTTTCTATGATCTATGGCAATCTTCTTTTCCATAGGCCTCATAACATTCTGCTTTTTGACCTTCACCAGAGGATTAGAAAGACCGGATTTTTCCATAACAAATACCAAAGGCGAGATATGGGGATATGTTATGCAAATTTTTATCGAATGAGAAAAGGTGAAAAGCCAGGATTTAATTGGCAAATATGTATGTCAATGAAGGATGTGAACAAAATGTTCGTTCCTGATTTGCTGTCATTGACTATAACTGCCAAGTTGTTTTTCTGTAACGTCAGAACCACTCCAGCCTTTTCGATGGAGTGGGGAGTTCTCTTTGTGCACAAGTAATTAAAGACCTTGCATTGGATGCATGGTGTCTACTGCTGTTTATATTAAGATTCGACTAAGTGTGCCGAAGGTTGTTGGTACCCAAGGATCTCTGACACTGGCGAGGAGGTGCAATGCAGAAGTAAAAGAGTCTCCTCCTGGCTCTTTTCACAGAGGAAAAGATGTGTCTGTCCAACCACCAGACCATGGACTGGATACTATCCCCGAAACATTTGATCTGATCCATCACGTCGTTGGATTCAGCCACTGAAAACTTCATACAGACTTTTGAAAAATGCTGCAAGCCTGATCATCCTCCAATGATAGGCTGGTTTATCCATGCTTTGTCTGTCGATGGACTTGCCTCTAAGTAGCCATTGCAGGAAGGAACCAGCCTATGATTGGATGAACCACAGGCAGTCAGTTGCCAGGTAAGTTTTAATTCTCTGTTTCAGCGCAAGGAGCAATGAGCGACAGGTAAGTGCAGCATGGAGCAGCTGCAGCAGTCAGCAGTTGGAGGGGATTGGAGCAGGCGGGATAATCTGATCTGAACAGGCCAGATTCAGGAATACTCAGGAGGCTACCTCGTTGAATTACTTTGGAGGTGGGAGTGATAAAGTAACAGTGGATCCAGGTAAGGCAAAGTTGTGGGGAGAACGGCAGGAGGGGGGGTGGGGAGAACGGCGGGAGGGGGGATGGGGAGAACGGCGGGAGGGGTGGTGGGGAGAACGGCGGGAGGGGGGTGGGGAGAACTGTGGGGGGGGCGGGCGGGGGGAAGGGGCGGGCGGGGGGAAGGGGCGAGCGGGGGGAAGGGGCGAGCGGGGGGAAGGGGACACCGGGGGGAGGGGGAAGGGGACACCGGGGGGAGGGGGAAGGGGACACCGGGGGGAGGGGGAAGGGGACACCGGGGGGAGGGGGAAGGGGACACCGGGGGGAGGGGGAAGGGGACACCGGGGGGAGGGGGAAGGGGACACCGGGGGGAGGGGGAAGGGGACACCGGGGGGAGGGGGAAGGGGACACCGGGGGGAGGGGGAAGGGGACACCGGGGGGAGGGGGAAGGGGACACCGGGGGGAGGGGGAAGGGGACACCGGGGGGAGGGGGAAGGGGACACCGGGGGGAGGGGGAAGGGGACACCGGGGGGAGGGGGAAGGGGACACCGGGGGGAGGGGGAAGGGGACACCGGGGGGAGGGGGAAGGGGACACCGGGGGGAGGGGGAAGGGGACACCGGGGGGAGGGGGAAGGGGACACCGGGGGGAGGGGGAAGGGGACACCGGGGGGAGGGGGAAGGGGACACCGGGGGGAGGGGGGAGGGGACGGGGAGACCGGGGTGAGACCGGGCGGAGGGGGTCGGGGGAGACCGGGCGGAGGGGGTCGGGGGAGACCGGGCGGAGGGGGTCGGGGGAGACCGGGCGGAGGGGGTCGGGGGAGACCGGGCGGAGGGGGTCGGGGGAGACCGGGCGGAGGGGGTCGGGGGAGACCGGGCGGAGGGGGTCGGGGGAGACCGGGCGGAGGGGGTCGGGGGAGACCGGGCGGAGGGGGTCGGGGGAGACCGGGCGGAGGGGGTCGGGGGAGACCGGGCGGAGGGGGTCGGGGGAGACCGGGCGGAGGGGGTCGGGGGAGACCGGGCGGAGGGGGTCGGGGGAGACCGGGCGGAGGGGGTCGGGGGAGACCGGGCGGAGGGGGTCGGGGGAGACCGGGCGGAGGGGGTCGGGGGAGACCGGGCGGAGGGGGTCGGGGGAGACCGGGCGGAGGGGGTCGGGGGAGACCGGGCGGAGGGGGTCGGGGGAGACCGGGCGGAGGGGGTCGGGGGAGACCGGGCGGAGGGGGTCGGGGGAGACCGGGCGGAGGGGGTCGGGGGAGACCGGGCGGAGGGGGTCGGGGGAGACCGGGCGGAGGGGGTCGGGGGAGACCGGGCGGAGGGGGTCGGGGGAGACCGGGCGGAGGGGGTCGGGGGAGACCGGGCGGAGGGGGTCGGGGGAGACCGGGCGGAGGGGGTCGGGGGAGACCGGGCGGAGGGGGTCGGGGGAGACCGGGCGGAGGGGGTCGGGGGAGACCGGGCGGAGGGGGTCGGGGGAGACCGGGCGGAGGGGGTCGGGGGAGACCGGGCGGAGGGGGTCGGGGGAGACCGGGCGGAGGGGGTCGGGGGAGACCGGGCGGAGGGGGTCGGGGGAGACCGGGCGGAGGGGGTCGGGGGAGACCGGGCGGAGGGGGTCGGGGGAGACCGGGCGGAGGGGGTCGGGGGAGACCGGGCGGAGGCGGTCGGGGGAGACCGGGCGGAGGCGGTCGGGGGAGACCGGGCGGAGGGGGTCGGGGGAGACCGGGCGGAGGGGGTCGGGGGAGACCGGGCGGAGGGGGTCGGGGGAGACCGGGCGGAGGGGGCCGGGGGAGACCGGGCGGAGGGGGCCGGGGGAGACCGGGCGGAGGGGGCCGGGGGAGACCGGGCGGAGGGGGCCGGGGGAGACCGGGCGGAGACCGGGCGGAGGGGGTCGGGGGGAGACCGGGCGGAGGGGGCCGGGGGAGACCGGGCGGAGGGGGCCGGGGGAGACCGGGCGGAGGGGGCCGGGGGAGACCGGGCGGAGGGGGCCGGGGGAGACCGGGCGGAGGGGGCCGGGGGAGACCGGGCGGAGGGGGCCGGGGGAGACCGGGCGGAGGGGGCCGGGGGAGACCGGGCGGAGGGGGCCGGGGGAGACCGGGCGGAGGGGGCGGGGGAGACCGGGCGGAGGGGGGGCGGGGGAGACCGGGCGGAGGGGGGCGGGGGAGACCGGGCGGAGGGGGGCGGGGGAGACCGGGCGGAGGGGGGCGGGGGAGACCGGGCGGAGGGGGGCGGGGGAGACCGGGCGGAGGGGGGCGGGGGAGACCGGGCGGAGGGGGGCGGGGGAGACCGGGCGGAGGGGGGCGGGGGAGACCGGGCGGAGGGGGGAGGGGGAGACCGGGCGGAGGGGGGCGGGGGAGACCGGGCGGGGGGGGGCGGGGGAGACCGGGCGGAGGGGGCCGGGGGAGACCGGGCGGAGGGGGCCGGGGGAGACCGGGCGGAGGGGGGCGGGGGAGACCGGGCGGAGGGGGCCGGGGGAGACCGGGCGGAGGGGGGCGGGGGAGACCGGGCGGAGGGGGGCGAGGGAGACCGGGCGGAGGGGGGCGGGGGAGACCGGGCGGAGGGGAGTTCGCGGGTACTGGGCGGAGGGGGGTGGGGGGGAAACGGGCGGAGGGGGGTGGGGGGGGCACGGGCCGAGGGGGAGAAACGGGCGGAGGGCAACTGGGGTGGGCAATCGGGGCAGAAGTGGGGAGGGGCACTGTTTTACTTTGCAGAGGAATAGTTTCTTTTCTTCGTAGCTCAGCTATTTCTTTTAAATTCAGTTTATGGTTGTGCAAAAAAATGTATCTTTCTGAAACCAGTTCATCAGCACATGAACTCAGACAAAAATTGTGTTGTGTTTGACAAAAAGACCCAAAATGTTCCCCAAAAAGTTGTGTTTGACAAATCTATTAGAATTCTTTGAGGATGTAGCAAGCAGAATGGAAAAAGGTGAACCTGTAGATTTAATCTATTTGGATTTTCCAAAAGGCATTCAACAAGCGGCTACATGAAACGTTACATAATAAGAGCTTAAGGAATTGGAGGTGATATATTAGTATTAATAAAGGATTTGCCAATGTATGAGAAACAGGGTTGAGATAAAAGGGGTCACTTTCAATTGGCCGTCTGTAACTAGTGGAGTGGACACAGTAAGAAGTTTAACAACACCAGGTTAAAGTCCAACAGGTTTATTTGGTAGCAAAAGCCACACAAGCTTTCGGAGCTCCAAGCCCCTTCTTCAGGTGAGTGGGAATTCTGTTCACACCTGAAGGGGCTTGGAGCTCCGAAAGCTTGTGTGGCTTTTGCGACCAAATAAACCTGTTGGACTTTAACCTGGTGTTGTTAAACTTCTTACTGTGTTTACCCCAGTCCAACGCCGGCATCTCCACATCATGACTAGTGGAGTGGCACAGGGGTCAATGCTGAGGGCTCAAATCTACATTAATAGCTTGAATGAAGGGACCCAGTGTATTGTAGCCAAAGTTGCTGGTGATTGAAATAGAGATAAGGCGGCAAGTTGTGAGCACGACAGAGAATCTGTAAAGGGATTATAGATAGGTTAGGTAAGTGGAGTATAAGATGCGAAAACGTGAGGTTGTTCACTTTGACAAGAATAATAGAAAAGCAGGGTTTCATTGAAATGAATGCTGCAGTACAGTGGGAACTCTATGTGTCCTTGTACATGAATCACAAAAGGTTAGCATGAAGATGCAAGTGACTAGGAAGGTAAATGGAATGTCGATCTTTGTAAGGTAGAAGTATAAAAATAGACAAGTTTTGTAGAGAAGTGTACAAATTTGGTCTCCTTTTTTAAGGAGGGGCATGTTTCTTTTGGAAGTAGTTCAGAGAAGATTCACTAAGCTGATTACTGAGACGAAGGGGTTATTTTATGAGGAAAGGTGAAGCAGGTTGGGCCTGTGCCGATTTCAGTTAGAAGAATGAGAAGTGATCTTATTATAACATATTGGAAGTCCTGAGTACATGGCAGGGTGAATGCAAAAACACTTTATCCCCTTGTGGTGGAGCTTAGAACTAGGGGACACAGTTTAAAAATGATGGGTCTTCCATTTAAGACATTAATGAGAAGGAATTTCTTCCCTCATGGGATCTTTGGAATTCTCCTTCCCAGTGAGCAACTGCAGGCTGGATCATGGAAAACATTCAAGGCTGAGTTACACAGATTTTTGATCTACAGAGAGTCAAGGGTTGTGATGGGGGATGCAGGAGAGTGGAATTATAAAACCTCATCAGAGTAGTCAATCTTGTTAAATGGCACAGCAGCCACGATGGGAAGGTTGGCCTGCTCCTGCTCTAATTTCTTATTTTCTTTATAATTACGTGAACACTAAAATGCAAAAGGTTGCGGAGCAAAGAAATGGGACGACTTTGGATATCTCTTTCAAAAGAGCCACCAAGTCACAATGGGCCAATTAGCCTCCTTCTGAAGAGGATGATTCTTCGACGTGGGGAGTTATACTGTCAATAATTAACTAAAAAAAAGTCAAAAAGAACAATTTTTGAAGTTAAAGAATAGCCTTACTCTCTTCCACCCTCCCCCCAACAACAGGATACCATTGGATCGGAGAACAACAATAACTCGGGATTAACACAAAAATCTCCTCACCTGGATCCTAAATCCACCTTGGTTTTTTCCTGAGGTTTTCTGGAATTGAGTTCATGTATCTCCACACTTTTAGTTCCTTTTTGATCAGAAAGCTGGTCACCTTTCTGCAGTTCACTTTCTCCTTCACGTCCCACAGCTTCTGTTTCTTCACTGCGGGAGAGCAGCTCATTTACTGAAAATACATTAGTACAAGGTTTAGAGAAGCTGGGTTTTGTACAATTGCTCTCTACCCACACAGAACATGTGTTGGTGCCTCAAAGAAATGGAATGGGCAGTTTGAGTATTGCTGAGAAGGGTGTGAGAGATAACAGTGCTAATGTGAGGGGGCACATGATGTAACAACATGCTGTACTGAAGGGTGTGGATTATGACAAACTGTTATTGAGAGGCATGTGGGTTTATTAACATTTCTGAGAAAGGTGGGAGAGTGAGGGGGAAGATCAGCAAGTGCTACTGAGGCAGGGTTGGGCTACATGATCAAATATTACTGAGAGTGGGGTGGGTATATCAGAGAGCATAATGGAGGTGACATGTTTACCATGGAGTTTTACCAAGGTAGTTGAGTGGCATGTTTGTGTCTTTTACCGAATAGTGTAGGATATATCAGAGCACCGCAGATATTTGGCATCTATCAAACGATGGGATTGGGATAAATTAGAGAATGTTACTGTACATGGTTATAGCATATGTTATCGAGTGATGGTAATGGGTATATGAAAATGTGTCACAGGGAAACATAGAAACATAGAAGGTAGGAGCAGGAGGAGACCATTTGGCCCTTCAAGCCTGCTCCACCATTCACCACGATCAATAGCCTAATCCCGATTTCTTTCCATAACCTTTGATCCCCATTCGCCCCAAGTGCTATATCTAGCCACCTCTTGAATACATTCAATGTTTTGGCATCAACTACTTTCTGTGGTAATGAATTCCACAGGCTCACCATTCTTTGGGTGAAGAAATGTCTCCTCAGCTCCATCCTAATTGGTCTACCCCGAATTCTCAGATTGTGGCCCCTGGTTCTGGACTCCCCCACCATCAGGAACATCCTCCCTGCATCTAATCCTGTTAGAATTTTATAAGTCTCTATGGGATCCCCCCCATATTCGTCTGAACTCGAGCGAAAACAATCCTAACCTAGTCAGCCAATCTCTCTTCATAAATGAGTCTCGTCATCCCTGGAATCAGTCTGGTAAACCTTCACTGCACTCCCTCGAGAGCAAGAACATCCTTCCTCAGAAAAGGAGACCAAAAGGAGACCAAAAGGAGGCCACTCTAGATGCGGCCTCACCAAGGCCCTGTATAATTGCAACAACACATCCCTGCTCCTGTACTCAAAATCTCTTGCAATGAAGGCCAACATACCATTTGCCTTCTTTACCGCCTGCTGCACCTGTATTCTAACCTTCAGTGACTGGTACACAAGGACACCCAGGTCCCGCTGTACACTCCCCTCTCCCAATTTAGAGCCATTCAGGTAGTAATCTGCCTTCTTGTTATGGCTTCCAAAGTGAATAACTTCACAGGAAGGGAGTGGAATATATAATAGAATATTATAAAGGAAAGGGGTATATCAGACTATGTTCCCGTTAAGAGAGTGTGATCGGTAATATTGCTGCCTGTTTCAGGACTGTGTGGTTGAAGATTTTCTGTAGTTACTGGTAGTTCCACAACTATCAGTCAATTTCCAATTCATACAATTGCATCAGTAGAAGATCTCTCTCTTTTGTTCAGAAACCCAAAAAAGCTGAGGCCTGAACCACACACACAGTCAAGGTCAGAGAAGGACTGGGTAAATATGGAGGATCTATTGGGATCGTTATGTCCACATCATGGTTGCCTCATTGAAATGCACGGGGTGAGAGATAGTGTCAATAGGGGGCATCCATACC